>NC_033795.1:31786300-31790260 GCF_001876935.1 Asparagus officinalis
ACCCCTCGCCAGAGTTCCCTCCGACGTCGCGCTCCACCGTGTCAGATCCGACCAACGCCGTCGACGTCGACTCGTTCGATGTACCCGAGGCAAGATCCCGATACTCTCTTGACTTGTTATTCAATTCTTAGACTCGCTGTGAATTAATTAGTTGCTTGCAAGATCCCTATTCTTGCTCAGTATAATTTTAGATTGATTACAGATTTATTATGCATACGAACTCGTTACCCGAATAATTACTCGTTAAGAACTGTCATGAACATATTGGACTGAGAACTATAACGTATAGAACTATTATGAACGAAATGGACTGTGGACAATAACGTATGACCATTCATATTGTAATACATATACTGTGATGACCTGTACGGATTTATTTGACGAATGATACTAAAAATAATATTGATAAAATAAAATAAAATTATTTTAGATTAATTTATAATTTTAAAGAATTTATTTGACAAAATAATCAATTTAAAATAATTACTATTTTGGTAAAAAATCATTTTTGAGTAATTATAATAAATTAATAGAATTTATTTGACAAAATAATTATTTTAGAATAATTATAAATAATTTAAAAGAATTTATTTTAGAATAAGTATCAATTTAGAATAATTTCAATAATTTAAGAAAGTTTTATAAAAGGAATTATTTTAGAACATTTATAAATAATTTTAAAGGATTTATTTTAGAAAAAAAGGATTATTATGAATTTTTCATGATTTATGTTTCTTAATCTTAATTATGTGATATGTTATGATCATGTTGTATATGATTAGTTGCATTTATTACTCTTTGTTATGTTTGAGAACCGTTAGAAATTCATGACTAGTGTGGCCTGGTGTGTCCTGTTTAAGACTTAGAAACCTGTGTGTATGATAACTTAGAAAAACAAGAGAATTGGGATGGGAAAGTTAATGTTCATGTGGTCGGATAAGACTGTTGATGTATCTTCCAGGCTCGCTCCCGTGGTTGGTGTCGCCACCGGGGGTGGTTTGTAGGGCTAAAGTGAAGTGTGTACATCACTTTGGTCAGTGGGAATTTATTTCGTCACCCGAGTTCTGTTTGAAGTTCGGACCAGGCAGAAACGGATTGCGTGCAGTCCTCTAGGCCGCATGTGTAGCGGGATTAAATGCAAGTAGAGGATTTATGAACAGTCAGTTATCCGATGACAGGAGCGTTGACTCTGTGTGAGATGTGACCAGTGACCTGTTATAGAATGGCTAGTTACATGACCTTGTTTCTTGGCTAGATATGATTTCTTGTGAGATACGGACCAGTTATATTTCTTTTCATACATAGATCGGGGTTAATATTTAATTATCTACAATTCGAGACATATGGTATATACATGAGGGTTTCCTTGTTTGGATTATTTCGCTCGACGTACTACGTCTCGAGTTGTAGATTTTTAAGTATTAAGTCCAGCTAGTGTATGACCCTGTACTTGGATGATTATTTCTGATCGTTAGCTGCATGATCGACTTGTTACTTTTGGTTGATTTCCTTGGATTTATTCTGATTATTCTATTTACTAGTAGTAAATTTTATTTAGATTATTGGTATTTTAGTTGTATGTTTCCATTGTTATTATCATTATTGCATTGGTCGCACGACCGTTCTATTTTTCCTTTTGGGATCTTGCCGTGTGCCATGCACCCTGACGTACACCTGTTTTCTCTGGTGTACGTCAGACTTAGAAGAAGAATAGGTCCAGTTGGGAGATCGCCAGGAGCTAGAGGATTCTCAGCATGAGTGCATTGCTGACATAGCAGAAGAAGAAGCCGAAGCTTAGTCATTCCTTTCAGTTGTTCTGTAGCACATTCATCTCCTTTTGATCAGTGTATTTTTATATTCTCCAGTATTTCATTCAGATAGTTTTTATATAAGGGCACGTTTTGACCCGAATATTATGTCTCGGATGTTATCCTATTTGTGATATGTATATTTTTTGTTCTGAGTTGTTTATTATATTCTTGCTACTATGATCGGGGACTTGTGCCTTCGTTTGTATTTCTTGACGCTTAGCGTATTAGATTGAGAAGACGGGGTCTAGCACTTATCTCTCCTCAGTCTAATACGTCGCGGGCTTGCTCGCGTCCTGATTCCCTGGTATTTTGGGAAGCGGGGCGTGACATGAAACCTTCGTATTGTGAATTTGCATAACTACTGAAACAGAAACCTTGCACAATATTAGTCATTAAATACATGTAAAGGAGAACAATCAGTCAAAATTAAAGTTGATTCCTTTATAAAAGTAAATTTTAACAATTCTCATAATTCTAATAATTCTAAACTATATCAAAATTTTAACAAATAAAAATTAAGTTGATTCCTTTAAAAAATAAAAATAAAAAACATTCACTAAATAGATTGAATTAAAGAGTTGTCCAATTATGTGTTTAAGACAGTAATTAACGAAACTAAAAGATTGATAAAGTACCTGAGGGCGCCGGCGGTGAGGTCTGGGACTGCGAAGAGATCGGCGGAGATCGGCAGCTTATTTGGATTACGAAGATGTAGGAAGTGCCGCCAGCGCTTGGGAAGGAGGTGCCACCGGTGCTTGGGGAAGGAAGGCCACATGCGCTTTGGGAAGGAGGGTCGTCCGGCGCTGGGGTAAGATGGTGTCGCCGGCTTTTGGGGAAGGAGAGCACGGGATTGCTTGGGGAAGGAGGGCAGCGGATTTTGTGGAATAATTAGGAAAAGGAGATATTAATCAGGAGAGATTTGTGATTTTTACAACTAGGACCCTCATTTTTATAAATTCCCTCCCTCGAAAATCTGTTACTTCTATGAATAAGTGTCCAGCGAATAACAACTTGACACGTGGCGACAGCGTAGGAAATTTCCTACGCTGCTAGAAAAATTGTTACAAGGTCTTAAACATAAATATATCAATAAGATATATATCAAAAACAAAAATATTCCAAAAATGAAAATCAAATATTCAAAAATCAAAAATCAAATGTTTAATCAATAAATCCAAAAATTCATAAATTTTCACACATAAATCATGATTGATTAAGAACATAATATAATTAAAACATGTTTGATCAATAAATCCATAAAAAAACATCATTTTTTAAGAGTGTAAGACATGATTAAGCAAAAATTAATCAATGGATGTACATGCCTAATCCACCTCTTACACACCAAAATACTTTTTTGCAAAGAGGTTAGGTAAAGATGTCCACTAATAGAGATTTTGAATCATTATAAATAAGGGACATATCTTTCCTATCTATATGATCACACAAAAAAATGTCAAAACATGTATGTGTTTCATCCATAAAAGATCAAAAGAATTATGCTTAGGATAAAACAAACCAAGGTCTATTATACCATTTTTGACAAGAAAATTAGAAAGGCAATCATGTCAAGCTCTTAAAACTTGTTTCAACCAATGTAAAAACTTTTAGCACCCGGTAAACGTGATTTGAAAGAAAGGATCAAGAATTCTGGGAGGGTTGCTCAACATAGACCTCTTCATTTATAAAATCATTTAGACAAGCATTTTTAACATTCATTTTAAATGGTTTGAAATTTTTAAGACAAACAAAAGCTAAAAACATTTGAATACGCAAAATATGACTACATCCTTGCAACTCGTTACAAAGGTTTCGTCATAGTGTATACTTGGCTACCATTTTAGCTTAACAATCATAATATGTGTAGGAGGTAAAATGGTTCTTCTAAAGATTCGTATTGATAAGAATGGCTTATTACAAATCAAGAATCAAATTACAATAGAAGCGAAGAGAATGTTCTTCTTGTTTAACGTGGGTTCTTCGGCAGCGATAGGACACTCCCCTCGAATGCTCACGCCGAGTTTGCTTCCCTTGGATGATACGATCAAAGTTGCAGATGAGCTTTAGAACGCAGTAGAAGTTTGTTCGCGGAAAAAATCGTAGCTTTCTTCATTGTTGATATCATTGCTATCTCAGTTAACAACTTTAT
>NC_033795.1:31791260-31796466 GCF_001876935.1 Asparagus officinalis
CTCACAAATAGGAAATGCAATTTGGAAAATTCTTTTGACATGTTCATTAACATGTTTATATACATTTCTCCAAATTTCATTATTTTTGGACTTCATTTGTATTTTTAACAATTTTCCAAGTCTCAAAATTTGTTTCAAAACCTGTTTTCTGTTAGTGTCTATTCAGCCCCGTCGACGCCGCTTCCATAGTTCAGAACATCAGAACATGTCTTGTTGCTGCTCGCGCGTCGAGCCGTGGCGTCCGACCTGTATGCGGAGTCCAGAGACTTTCCGTCGACCGCGCGCGTCGACCGTCGCTTGTTCCAGATTCTTTTTTACTATTTATCGTTGCCATCGCGATCACGTCGCGTCGACCCCGAACTGTGACATCACTCTATACGCTTAGTTTCCAGCAGTGCTATCTGGATTTTTGTCTTTCTTGGTTTTTCTCTGTTCTTTGGGTTCATATGAAATACCCCCCTTACCTCAGTTTTTATTATCATCCTAAGAGAATTGTTTTTCAAAGTTTTTAACCAAGGTATTACAACTGTTAGTGTTTTTTAAGTTTGCTTTTAAGAACTTTTAAGCATTTGGATGTTTCGGTTTGTGAATCAATCCACAAAAAAAAAAAATGAGCTTGAGGAGATTAGCTATCTGAAGTTCTGAGCTTCCAACTATACTCCCTCATCTCTTGTTTAATCAATTGAGATTTCTCTAAACTCAAACTCTAGCTTTACATTTATATACTGTTGATTATCATTGTTCTTAGTCTAGATTTTATATTGAGTTTAGTTATTTGATTTATTTACTCATTGTTAAAATCACACCGCACTTGACTTATGTAATTTCTGCATACTTAGTATATTAGGGTTGTGAAGATTGTAACATGATGTGCTTAATTGAGTTTCTCATCTATTGCTAAGAAAAATTTAATATTGTTATATTGTAGTGGTTGTAAGTTTCGGTGATCGCTAGAAAACGACGTGTGTTGTTGTGAAGTTTTCGGACTAGAAAAACCAAGTGTCAAGGATGAACTTTTCGGTAGACGTTGAAACAGACACTGTGGTGAGTGTAAACGTTTTCGGGTGAAACGTAGAAAACCCGGTTGTGATAGGTGGATTTCTCCCGGCGAGTGTGGAGCGAGACGTAGACGGAAGTCCCGAACTCCGGATCATTTGAATTGATGTTTGAGTGTGCTTTGGTTACTTTATATTTGTTCTCATTGCTCATATTCGCCATATTGTCTCATTAATTCATACATCCCTCTATATTGTTTCATGTTGTTAACCTTGTGTTATTTTTATTCCTTGCACATACCATTGCAGTATATCTCTTTGTTAGATATAATCTTGTTGTCAATATTGCTTATTCCTAGCTCATATATTCATTGTTGAATATTTCATACTTGCTAGATAACTTGTTAATAATTTTAATTAATTTATTCGGATTAGATTAGGCATATAGACCCTAATACTCACCCCCCCCTCTCTAGGGTCCAACAGCCTAGGTACTTTGCTATCTTTGCATGATATGAAGAGGCTTTTTATATATATATATAAATGAGTGGATAGAAACTTTGGTGGACAATGGCAACATGAGTAAATACAAGCTAGACTATAAATGAGTGGATAGAAACTTTGGTGGACAATGCATATATACATACTCAGTAATATGTACAAGCTAGACTATAGATTTTAATATAAAAACATAAATACCTACGATTTACTATAAAAGTAATGCCAAGGTCAGCAACTTGAGTAAATATCCACCTTCATCAAGTTTTTCCTTAACATATTCTCATGTATTGAATCATCAATTACTAAACAACATAAATATATTAATAATTATATAATTTCTAAGATATTATAATAACCAAACCATCAAAAGAAACAAAATACTTCAATAGTTCATTCTTGCAAGAGATATTTCACAATGAGAAGGTGACCGGCAAAATCATTGACACTATACTTTGAAGAACCATTAGAAGCAGCTTCATGTGCATGCAACTTTAATTTAGTATTGTTCCCTTTTCTTCCTTTTACATGTTCACATAAAATGGACATGTATAAACATTGCTCCGACCTCTATTAAATGACCAAATAAAATTGCATTAAAGATGTCAACAAGAATTTTCCAAACTAATATAAATAAAGTTTCTCTAAAGAACCAATAATTGCAATGCATTCTGGGTACATTAAAAACTTTAAAATACAAGAAATATTTTTTACTAAAAAATACAATATCTTACCTTTAGCTCAGATGAGAGAAACCAAAATTTCTTCCTATATAAATCATATTATTAGCTGATCTGGCAAATTTAAATAAATATTTGATAATTCACTATATATCCAAATATAGGAGCTATAAATAAAATGTATCTGGAAAATTTGGGATAGATCATCATTTCTCAGTGAAGTATTTTTCTCTATATATTCCAAACATGGAGCTAACCCTTTTGCTAATCATCCGAAGTTGGCACACTCAATATTTTTTCAGGATCTCCTCTCATCTCAATCCACATTCTTCAGCATTGTCAGATGGAATGTCGGTAATGGTACCTCGAGCAGTTTTTGGCATGACAAATGGGCAGCAGCAAACACCCTTAGCAGTCTCTTTCCCCATGCTTACAAGCTAGCCTTCTCGAGCAAATGTAGCATCGGTTCACAAGGAAGATGGGCAAATGGGTCATGGGTCTGGCATCCTATTATTAGAAGGGGATCTTCCCTAAGAGAGAGGGCTGATGTTAACCATCTCCAATCCTTTCTAGAACACCTATCTCCAGGCGGCCCATCTGAACAAGATGCCTTATGGTGGCCTCTTCACTCATCGGGCTCTTTCACCGTAAAATCCTTTTACTCCTTTACTACTTCAGGGGGATTTAAATCCCAGTTCTTCAACTTGATATGGAAATCTAACATTCCCCTTAAGGTAAAAATCCACCTCTGGATTATTTCTAAGGGGAAACTGAATACCAAAGATAATTTGATCAAAAAAGGTTGGAACGGCGATCCAAGATGTCCCTTATGTCATCGGGAGACGGAGTCCCATGACCATTTATTTATTCACTGCTCTTTTGCTCGTTGAGTTTGGAAACACCTTCTCCCCCATTTCCCAGCTAACCGCTGGCCCACTAACATGGAAAAATTGCTGTTGCTCTATCAAATACCCAACATTTGCCTGGATACTAAAACCTTTTGGAAGATCTTGTTGCCATGTTTCTGTTGGTGGATATGGTTTACAAGGAACTCTTTAATTTTCAGAGATACTCTTCCTAACTCGCTATTAGCTGCATCTAATATCGGGAGATTTTCAATTTTCTGGACAGGTGAAGAAGACGACAGGACGGCGAGGAGGCTGCGTAGGGCAGCCCTCAATCTCGACCTTCAGAACCTAGCGAAGAAGTCTTCCTCTGGGGACGCAGGGGACAATCTTCATAGCAGTTAGCAACTGCGTCCTGTGTGGCATCAAGAAGTATTTTGTTTCTTTTGGGTGTTTTGTTCCCTTTTTGGTTAGTGGCTAGCTGCGCCTAGCATATTCAGTCTCTTATCAGTACTGTAGCTGATTTCTATGTCCCTTTCGAAACGTTGTCTTTTGCTGGTTTCCCTTTGCTTTCTTTAGATGATGGAAACGGTAGGTGTTGTGTGGTAGGTGACGACAATGGTCCGCTCCCTACCCACTTCTCTCACTGTTTTTTCCTCCATCTAGAGAAGAAGTATGTACATTCTCCCAACTTTTCTTTATTAATTTTAATGAACAGGGCACCTCACCCTGTTTCTCAGGTTCAAAAAAAAAATGTATGCAATCTCATGGCGAGAATAATATCTTGTTCTAGGTTTTTAATAAACACACACAAAACATAATAAGTATTAAGGTCAAAGGTTTAATAGCTTTAATTTGACAAACTTTCTATAAATTTTATTAGACTTACCATTAATTCGATAGATCTACTAATAAACATGTTAAATTTCTCAACATTAAAGAAAAATTATTGAATAATACACAATGTATCTAGACCTAAGGGCTATCTTAAGTGTATGCATCCTCATGGAGAGAATATTTTTCTATTATTTCTCTAAAAGGATTCTTCCATTCTGGATTTTAATAAACTGATACAAAACATAATAAACATAAAGATCAAGAAAAAATACGATATAATTACATAAGTTTCATTTTCAAAGATATAAGACGGAACTAGATGTAAAATCAAGTTTTTGATTAAATGGAAAAATAGAAAAAAATAAAAGATATAAGAGAAAAATTTGTATAGCTGCAAGTTATTAAAAATAAGAGGGTACCTATTAAATTTTGTAGTTGTGAGATATTTATAAGGAGTTTGGACTTTATGGTAGTAGGGTAGAAAATATTAACAATAAATGGCTATAAAGATATAACTTCCAATTATTATAAACAATTGAAGTGATTGCTTATATAAATATAATGAATATAAAAACAATATATATTCTTTAGATTAAATATGAGATACATCTTCCTCGAATTACATGGACTTCCAATTAATAATGATTCTAATTTTGATGAAAGAAGGTAATATTAGATTTGCATATATAAAAAACAAACGTGCTAAAACTTAATTAAACTTGGTAGAATGAATTAATAATAAAATAGGCATGACTTGAAATAATCAAAAGAAGTACAAAAATTAACTTTAAAAAAAAGGTGAATTATCAAAAGAAGTGCAAATTTGGACAACATAACCGAAAGTGAGAATCTTATGAAAAAACATTTAAAATTTATATATAGAACATTCACTATCCCCAATACCACATCAAACTATTTGGAACCAAACTTGATGCATGCGTGAGATAGGTACAGTAAGGAATCAAATTTTTTACACTATGACGAGAGAGTGAAACTTATATCTATATTCTTGTAATTTTATTTTATAAAATAAAAAATTACCCTTTTTTCTTTTTTGGAATATATATATATATATATATATATATATATATATATATATATATATATATATGAAATAGAACATTCACTATCCCCAATACCACATCAAACTATTTGGAACCAAACTTGATGCATGCGTGAGATAGGTACAGTAAGGAATCAAATTTTTTACACTATGACGAGAGAGTGAAACTTATATCTATATTCTTGTAATTTTATTTTATAAAATAAAAAATTACCCTTTTTTCTTTTTTGGAATATATATATATATATATATATATATATATATATATATATATATATATATATGAAA
>NC_033795.1:31797996-31804562 GCF_001876935.1 Asparagus officinalis
TATTATATATAATATTATAATAATATAGAGACAAATATAATACATATATATATATATATATATATATATATATATATATATATATATATATATATATATATATATAGATAGATAGAGAGAGAGAGAGAGAGAGAGAGAGAGAGAGTAAATCTTCTATAAACATAAGTGGATAGAAGCTCTTTGTCCACCAACTTTTTTATCCATTAATTTTGCATTGAGATTTGTGCTAGCATGTGATACAAATGAAGGTACAAATCTCAAAGATAACATTGATGTGTAGCACATATCTCAAAGCATAATGAAGGGATAAAAAGTTTGGTGGTCCATTGATTTTGCATTGAGATTTGTGCTAGAATGTGATACAAATGAAGGTACAAATCTCAAAGATAGCATTGATGTGTAGCATAGATCTTAAAGCATAATGAAGGCTTGATAATCATTTCTGCGTAATGAATAAGTACACGGTCTAAAATCACATGATTGAGCTGAAAATTCATTACGCAGAAAGTTTTTATGCTAGCATAGATCTCAAAGAAACACTTATAGTTTTTGTGCTAGCATGTGAAACTCTATAACTGCTACAGAACGTTTACCACAATCACAAAAAACATCTTTGCTGAAAATAGGTGAGTAAAATAAAGAGTAGTTAAATAAGATACTTCCTATTAAGATCCAATAAATTATTAAGCCTTAATCAATTTTTAATCATTAAGCCTTAATCAATTTTTTAATTATTAAGCCTTAATCAATTATTTAATTATCCAGTTGTTAGAGAGGAGTGGATATCAACTCATCTCAAGCAAGGGCTGTAGCTGAAAATTAGATTATTGAGGTGGTAAAAAATAAGGTAAATATTTTTCCTAATTATCTCTACTTTACTTAATTAATATATGAAATAATGAAATATGCAAATAAGTGTATTATATATACATGTGCATGAAATTTTTGTAAGATGGAACAACAAGACAATTAGAGGATGATGCTGGATGAGATGCAGAACAATCAACACATTGTCATTAAGACTGTAAAGTTAATATGCCCTTTCTGCGTCGGAGAGAAAATAAGGACCTAGGAAGGACTTCTGGAACACATAAAGACTTACTGCAACCAGGCATTGACTCTACCGCTTAAGGACCAAGCTAAGCACGATGCTCTTATGGACTATTTACTGAATGATCTTGTCCCTCTCAACCCTATGTTACCAGGCTACAACTAACTAACTCCGACTATGTTATTCCTATTGTACTATGTAATATTTTCTTTGCAAACTTTGTTAAGAGGCTGCATCCTCTCTTTTATCTTAAAGCTGTAATTGTCGACGTTTAAAAGCCAGTATAAAGTATCTTCTACTACTTCCTCCTTGCCTTATATATTTACATTTTTTTTTCCAAACAACTTTCATATATTAAGTATTACATTGCTATTGCTAAAATAGAGTAAAATTACTTTGTCAATGCATGGAATAAAAACTAAAAAAATTATTTTACAAGTAAATGTTATAATTTTTCTAGTAAATTTCATTAATGACAAGAAAATAAACAAGGATAATGAAAGATTATGCTAATAAAAACTACTTAAATAAATATTTTCAATGATAATTAACAAGTACAAGCTACCACAAGAAGCAACAATAATTAACAAGTACAAGCTATCGCAAGAATTAGGAAAAAGAGAATTTCAGAAGGTAAGTAAATTTATGTTCAACTATACAAAATGACAAAAATGAATGCACAAAAGCATACACTAGCTTGATTTGGCAGGGGATTTGAGGAAGGAAGGTGAGGTGAGGGGAGATACAATGAGGTAGAGGGATGTACATCACTTTAAGTCTTCATGTCTGACTATAGGGGAGGGGAGAGAGATGCATACCTTCATAGTTTATTTTCTTTCTCTTATTGAATATTTTCAATTTAATTAAAGGGATTTCTCTCTCTCTATTTTTTAGTTCATTTTATGGCTATTCTTCCTTCCCCTCCCCTCCGCTCCCTTTACACTACTGCTATGTTTAGATGGAGAGTAGAGAAGAGAAGGGGAAGAAAATTTTGAGTTTAATCTTGTTTAGGAGTTTTATTGGAAAGGTAGAGGAGAGGAATGTGCGAAAATTTTAGGCTAAAATTCTACACCCCAAATCCAACAGTAAATGAGAAGAAAAGAAAATTAATAATTTCACTTTCCTCATGTACCATTCCTCGGCTTACCTTATTAAGCTCCCAAACAAACTGTACATCTATTCTTTAAGAATAAAGGCAATATCTAATTTTCGTTGGACGAATTTTTAAAACCGTCCTATTTGGACTTTTAATCCCAAAAACCGACCTATTTGCCTTTTATTTGCAAAAATCGACCTGGTTTCAACACTGGCGCTGAAACCAGGTCGGTTTTTACAAAAAAATTCCTAACTCCCGTGAAGTTTAACAGCTATTTTGTTAAGCTACTACACTTCACGGGAGTTCAACTCCTGTGAAGTTCCTTTTATCTCTGACTTCATCCTCCCCGTATAAATAAATCCCTACTCATCCACTCCCTCTCGATCCCCACACCCACCATCAATCCTCAGATCCAATCTCTCGCCTCTCCACCAGCAATGGAGCCTGTATCATCATGGGGCCTAACTCCTCTCGAGACCACGGAGAACTTCACGTCCTTCGCCGTCATCGAAGCCCTCGTTCTCTCCGCCTCCGTCCTCTGGTCCTCTGCCTGCATCCCCTCTGCCGCCATCCTCTGGTCCTCCGCCGCCTGCTCCCCGTGGTCCTCGACCCTCGCTTCCCCTTCCTCCTCGGCAACGTCATCGTCCTCCTCCTCCTCTTCAAGTCCCACCGCTCCCCTCCCCCTAGCGATGTCACCACCGAGATCTAGATCTTGGCCTTCGCTCCGCCGCCGCAGAGGTCTTCGCTCCCCTTCCCCCGTGGTCCTCAGCCTTCGGTCTTCAAGTCCCGCCGGCGGAGGTGGTGTTCGAGGTCTAGAGTGTCAGCGTATTGCATGGAGGACTGAAAATTCAGCTTGAAGTTAACTTCAAGTGAGTTCAACTCCTGTGAAGTTTAGCAATATTTTAAAATAGCTGTTAAACTTCACGGGAGTTCAACTCCCATGAAGTTTGAGAACTTTTTTCGCAAAAACCGACCTGGTTTCAGCTCTGGGGCTGAAACTAGGTCGGTTTTTGCAAATAAAGTTTAAAGGGGTCGTTTTTTAGGATTAAGTTTGCAAATAGGGTGGTTTTGAAAATTTATCCAGTTTTCGACCCTTCACTTACTTCACCTCCGTTTGGATAATGGAAGTATTGGAAGTAAGAAGTAGATTACAGAAGTAACTTCCAAAACTATGAAATAGGAAGTAGCGGAAATAACATTTTTTTTGTTTGTTTCATATATTTTTAGAAGTAATGGAAGTAGAACTTTTTCCTCTTCATTTACTTTTTTTGTTTGGATAATATTTAGAAATATTACTAGGAAGTAATTAATACATGTTGCTTCCATTTTATTCTTGTTTGGATTGTCATTGAAATAGAAATAGAATTATGGTTGGTTTCAAATTGAGCATTCCTATTGAAACTGAATTCTCTTTAATTTTGGTTTTAATTTGAAAATAGTATCAATATAATTTTGATTGAGGTGCTCCAGTATATGCAGCAGGTTTGCTATAAGGCGGTTGTTGGGCGTAAGTAGCCTGTGCCCTAAGGTTGGCTTGTTGGGGGATAAAAGCCTGCTTGCGAGCTGACTGCTATTGTTGACCATACATCTGTTGTGTTGGTGCTTGGTTATAGTAGTTAAGGTCATTGTATCCATGTCCTCCATAGCTCTGTTGAGGAGGGCCAGATTGTGGATATGGATTTGGGTGCTGGCTGTAACCTGAAGCTTGAGATTGACCATAGTAGTTCACAGGAGCAGAGTTAGGGTGTTGAGTTCCCCCGCTATTTCCATGCCCTTGTGCGTAGTAATCATAGCCACCAGGGGTTTGAGCTCGAACAACTGGCCTCTGTTCCCATCATGCGCTAGGATTCCTCTGAGGAGGCTGCTGTGGGTAGCTGCTGGCATATGACTGGTGAAAATACTATGTGGTTTTAGACGGGTACATTCCTCTTTGAGGATAATCATAGGCCATGCCCTGTTGCATTTTGGATTGGCCTGGATGCGGACCACGAGGACCACATTGAGGTTGCGTGGAAGGACCACGAGGATGATAGCTTTGGATGTATGCCCGGCAGAGAGACTTGATGGACTTCCAAGCATCTACATGAAAAATACATATAAACTTAAGAGAAACAGAGAACAAAAGTGAAGAAACTTTTCAAATAATATTATAACTCTGTATGATTGTCAGTAAATGGAGCATCTGCAAGCAAGATAAATAACAAGACACAAGCACCAACATAAACAAGTTGCAATTACTAGAGAAGCAAAAAAGATACAATTATGTAGAAGTAATTATAAGATTATATGTTTAGCAATCCTACCCATTGATGCTAATTTCATTAGTTGAAACATTTGTGCTCTGTTTGCGATTGCACTTTCCTTTTCTTTCCTCTTCTTCTTTGAACTTTTTAAGTATTGTTCACATTTACACCTGGTTTTTTGCTTTTGCTTTTGAGAATAACAAATTACCAGTGCATAACCTGAGAAAATGTTGATCGTAGTCTAATTGAGTCTTGTTACCTCTCACTCGGAGTACTTCATTTATTTGCTCATTCTCAATTTGTTAAACATTCTAGTGTAACGCCACTTCAAGAGACAATTTATTTATTTATTTGACAAATTATTTTGATCACAAATAGTACACACACTCATGAATACTCGGTCCAGCAACATCCTTACATTAAAAGTTATAACATCAGCCGATTATCAAACAATTCTGGTGAAAATAAAGAATTCAGACTTGAACTTACTTATAGCCAGATGTATTAAGAGTAACAAGAGAATGAAGATGTCAACATAATAGTCAAGATCTTGTAAAAATACTGGATCTACAGTGCACTCTGCTTATTTATATATTTCCTCTACTTCCTTTTCTAGGTTTTGTTTGTTCGACAATACAACGGTCAAATGCTCCTCGATTCAGCCATTCCTATATTTAAAAGTTACATAATGCTTCCAACAATATAAGCATGTCCAGCAAACCATGACTAGCAAAGCAATCTCCCAGAGAACATATCCCAACTCCAGGCCACAGTAGAAACCAAAACAAGAAAGCAACTTTCAAAGGAAAACCACCGAAAAGAATAAATGTACATACCTGAGTGTAATTGATTCTCATCTCCAAGCTTAGCCAAAACATGTTGTGTTGTTACAGGCATAAACTGAAATCCATGATTCACTTCACAGATCCGAGAAGACAAGGAAATAGGCCAAAGGCATGCAACAGAATAAGCATCAACACCACAGTCCTATTCAGATCGGTGCTCCATCAGAAAACAAACAAGCAAGGCTAGTGACACGTTCTACAACAAAAATTTACCTTCACAAATTTGCCTCCACATCCAATACTTATCCAATTTGCCTAGAGCATTTATTTGACTTTGAATCCGTGCTACATAAATGACTTTGATAAACAAACAATTAGGCACCAAAAATTAAAAAGAGTAGAAAAAAGAAAAAAAAAGGAAAAAGGCAACAACATCAAATCGGCCACGTCTAGAAGAAGACCAATAAGACAGACAACAACAACCTAGACCCGACACCAAAATAGCTTATTCTGATTTATTTTTACATGAACCAAAATAACCCCAATTATTTTGAATATTATGTCTCAAAGGAAACTAAAAGATTAAGCTTTATGGAAGATTTCCACAAATAATATAGAAATGTTGCATGAATTTAATTACAATAAAGGATCAAATTTTTAATCTTTACATACCTTTTTGGTGAAGAGAGGAAGAACGATGAACAAGGAAGGACCATTTTTTGCCGCGAAGACTAGAATCGCGAGTTTGAGGTGAAGATGGCGAAGTCGGTTGTGAGGATATTAATAGAATGGGAAGAGTCTGTTGATTGTGAGGATATAGATAAGAAGGAAATCGATCACTTCCTAATTATAGTTTTCACCAGCGTTTTTTTCCCGATGGACCCCATCCTATATAAGTTCCGCCGTATTTCAGAGCTTCGATGACGGAGAAAAATTTAGGAAATAGAGTTGCCATGTAGGCGCCACATTATTATTTAAGAAAGTAATGGAAGTGAATTTTCAAAAGAAACAAACATATATTTTTATATAGAAGTAACAGAAGTACCTTCTACTTCCTCTACTTCTGCTATTTCACAGTTACTTCCGTGCAAACAAACAGACCCTTACCATCTAAAAAACCAAGCCACCTATTCCGGGCATCTCATCACTCGTACTAAGTACTAGAGGCAGACGAACAGCGAACGGGTCCAGTTAATTCCGAGTAACCCAGCTCCTCGAATCCAAGAACTGAACGGTCCCTTTTCCGTGATCTCCCCTTTTAACACCCTGCCGCTCACGTTGCAACTGAAAAGCTCAACCCTTTTTTCTTCACACTTCCCCTAAGTTCTCTCTCTTTCTCATGGCTTCAAAAACAGTGAAGCAGGAGATTCTCGAGCGAGCAACAAACCCCT
>NC_033795.1:31804583-31820374 GCF_001876935.1 Asparagus officinalis
TTGATCCGCTGCCGCTGGAAGATGAGGCGGACCCCCCGCCGCCGATCGCGGAAGTGGGGCCCACTAGGGTGCCTACTGTGGGCGAGGGGAGTAGACAGTTCTGGAAGGCTGGGGATTATGATGGGAGCTCGATCGCCGATTCTCTGCCTTCAAATGGTAATTTTTTGGGTAGATTACGAGAAACCTCTTCATTTGTACCCAGTTTTCACAGGAACCCTCACCTATTAAGCTCAACAGAAATAGTAGTTTTAGACAGGCTTTAGCAGAAAGTTACAATGCAGGCGAAAATTACATGCTTATGAATATATGAGTTTTTTCCTTTTTTACTTTTTTTTTGGGACGTAATAGATGAGGGGATTCCTTGAATAACTGGGCACAGATATAGGTTTTTTTTTTGTATCGTGTAAATTTAACATGCATGTGGTTTTTATTGCAGAAGTAGAAGTGAGTTTTATTTCAGTCATACTATGTTCTTGGCTTTTGGTAAAAATGAGGGATTCACTAGATTTTAATAAATTTGTCCATGCATGTCATTTTGGGTAACGCAATGAAAGATTTTCGGTATTATTTGTTCTTGAATTTTGGTAGAAATGGGATTTCACTAGTGTTTTTTATGAAAACTTGTCCATGCATGTGACTTTGAGCAATGTATTGAAAAGTTTACATTAATAACATTTGAATGCAAATGGGGACATTTAGCAAATTGATTGTCGATTCTTTGCCTCTTAAGTGGTAAGTTCCTCTTGTTATGTTGTGGAAATTTATCATGCATGTAGTTCTTATTGCTGATTAGAAGTTACTTCTTTTTAGTTGCAATTGGTTCCTGACTTCAAGAATTTTTTCGAAAGCTTGTCCATGCCATGTAATATGTTTGTTTTCAACATCATGCATGCTGAAATTACTGATGAAGTTGAGTTGCAATTGTTCTGGGGGTATAATCTAGCATGTTGTTTAGGTATGAAGGATGATTTTGTGGGGGCAAAAACTGGAGCGGGACAATGTGCTAGCTGTGTTTTCTTGTACAGATATTTGGGTTCTTTTATAGTTTTTTGTCATTTTTTCAACAGAATTTCGCCACACATGTACTCATCGATTAATGCAGCAAAATTTAGTACTACATTTGCATTTTGCTAGAAATGTTTCTCCTAATTGAATGCAAATGAGACATACTAATCCATTTTCCTGTTAAAATCTTTGGATTTCCTACGACACATGAGACAGACTGAGATTAAATGTAATATTGAGAGGGGAAGGGGATACATAATGTGTTCCCCTATTTTATTCTTTTATGATAAATCTCTCATAGATTTTTCTGCTTAATTGGGAAATTTTGCTCACAGAATTATGGAAGATTTATAGTATTCCTTTTTCTGTCTTTTGTTCTCCTGTCTCATGGTTTCAGGAATTGGCATGGATCACGTCAGAGTTCACCCTAAATTTCTACACTCAAATGCTACCAGTCACAAGTGGGCTTTGGGAGGTAAGCTTCATGCTTTTCACAACTGATACTTGTATGATTGTATCTTATCCATGTAACCTATTAGCTTGCATTTTTGTAAGGTGTGGCTCCTTAATTTTGATGGTTAAATTGGTTTGGTTATTTAGCTAATTGCACTTTTTTCTTCTTAAATAGCTTTTGCTGAGCTTTTGGATAATGCTCTTGATGAGGTATTTACATTTATTCTACTCGAATCTAATAATATACATGCATCATCTCCTACTGTCCTACATTATGTTAGAAAATATATTGTTTTCTTTTCAGGTTTGCCATGGAGCTACAACCATTAATGTTGATGTATTGCAGAACAGGAAAGATGGGACCAGAATGTTGTTGATTGAAGGTATTGATCTTCTTTCTACTTGACCTTTTTTATAGTGCAAACACACAATGGGGTTTACCTATTGTTGCTTGGTTTTGCTGGCTACTATTATTGGAAAAGTGATACAGTATATGTTTGGTTTAAGAGAAATAAGAGAGGCATATAACGTTCGGATCCTGGTGCTATTTTGTCTTGCCTTCTTGTCTGCTGGGAGACATTCATGTGCTTGCTTGATTTTCAATTAATGCATGCATCGGTTAATGTTATTACAATGTGAGAGCAAAAATAACACTTCTTTACAGTATCAAAATGACATAGTCCATGGATTGATTGCATCTGAAAAAAGACCTGTTAAAAGTTCAAAGTTTTAAACTTCTATCTAGATGATTTTATCACATCAACATTCTGTAGTTGTGTTGCATAATTTACAATATTTTGTTCTTATATACAACCAAATTACAGTATAAAAGGGTCCAACCTTCCAAATTGAATCTAGTCGAATCCTACATGTGTCTTGTACTCGTGTCTTACGATGCCTTAATACCTATTGTTGATGCTCTGTGGTTGAACCTTGTTGAACTTAAAGACATTAGGGTTAGTTGCACCTAGAAATATACATGTTACCAAATCTTATAATTCCTAATTTGCAAATCATATAAACCTGAAAAAGGAACATCATAGTAATAGAGTAGACATAACATCCTCTTGAATAAAGTTCAAACCTTTGCGCTTTATCTCATAGAAAATTCGAAAGAATATGCAATTTTTTAAAATATAGAATATCTTAGATGGTTGGTAATGTCTTGCAAGTATCCACTGTGTATCATGTATTGTTCTGGGATACGTGCTGGACATGAGCATAGGACCTACAACAAGTGTCCATGCAACACAAGTTAGTATGTGTATTCAAGTGTTCTATTGCATCCTTCTCAAAGTTTCATTCAATAGCCACAGCCAATCCTAAAAGGCAAAGTAATTGGAGACTACTTTGGAGAATTGAAAGTTTTAGGAAACTATTACGTAAAATGGAAAATTAGACAAATAGGGTATCACTTCCTCACAAAGATAAGATAGAGAATTCTGCCATAATAGATGGGCATCACACCCTCAGAAGAAAGAGAGGGAATCACACCTTCACAGAGACATGGTTTGTTGCTCTCGCACCAATGAAACAAATCACATCCTAATCCAAGTTTTGAGAATAGTATTATACGAGTGAAGTTGGAAGGTTTCATAACATGTTTAGACAAAGAAAGGATGGAAAAGAAGAAAGAATGCATAAGGAAAATGTATTTTACTAATCGAGAATGTGAACAGTTGCATAACTAATTAGTGCTCATATGTAAATGAATAACTAGGTTTTTTTGGGGGTTAGGGGGGGGGGGTATTTCATATTAATTTTAGATGAAAAAAGTATGGCAAAGAAGAAATAATGCATAGGAAAATTGTAAATAAAATTTTTTATAAATAAAGAATGTGTAGAATTGATGTATTATAGAAACTCAAGCATAAGCTACTACACTGCTTGTTCAAAAATAAATAGGTGTGCATCTATTCATGTTCTCTATTACTATATATATATATTTTTAACATTTTCCTTGTGCATTCTTTCTTCTTTTCCATTCATTCTTTGTCTAAATATATTATGAAGCCCTTCAATATCATTCATTTACAATGTTTGTATGATTTTGGAAAACAAAGCTTGGCCTGCATTTCACATCTTTGTCAGAAAAGTGCCCAAAGTCATGCTCGTTTTTTACCTCAAAAGAATATTATGCCCATCTATGATTTCTTTTGATTTGCAGCTTTGCACTAGGATTGTTGTGTCAGAAAATAAGTTATGCAAACTTTATGTTTTATTATATGACAAAGAGGTAAAAGAACATAGAACTTATTCATTTTGTATCTTCAAAGTTTTAGTTCTTTATTGAAAAAATGAAGAGCTAATATAAACCCGGAGCAGTTCTAGCTAATTGGTAAATTTTGATAATGGAAAAAGGCCTTCATGACCATCACAAACAATAATTGGTTTGCAAAGTCACATATTAATCCAAAATATGAGAACTTATTCCTTCAAATGATATTGAGAGATGATGAGTAAACCATTCAAAAAGTTTACGTACAAGAGATTCAATCATTCAAGCATTAGCTACCACTGGTTTAGAACAAACAAAGAATGCTAGTGAAAAGAAATTTGGACATAGAGCAATTCTAGCATTGAATAAATTTTGTAATCGAATCTCATTGCATTAAACCTTATATAAATTATTACAATTAGCTACTAATTTGCACAATCTATATCCACATCTTCAGAAATGAATCTCATTACGTAAAAGCTTATACAAATTCACCTTCAAAATTTCCTTATGCTTCAAAGTGGAAGGGTGGGGGTGGACGGTGTTGAGGAAAGGAGGCTGGAAGTGGAAAGCTACTCCTAAATTTCTTTTTGTGTGGGGGAGGAAAATGAATGGGCTCGGTAGGAAAATCGAGTTGTGGATTGTTGTCTGGTAATGGTTGTTGCCTCTCTTTTTTACAAGGGAGAGTTGAGAGGTTGGAGATGATGGAAGTTGGAGAGATAGAGCAATTATTAGATAATTAATTGGGGAATTAGTGAGAGTTAGTGGAGAAAAGTTATGAGTGAGTGGTTAAATGAAAAATTGATGGTACTTAGGGGCAGGTTGTGAAAAATGAGATTATTATCATGTGGGTATTTATGTTTGAGTATATATGTGTTTTTATATGTGTATGTATGTGTTTAGTTTTACAACAAAATGAACATCCATAAGAATGCATGCTTGTGTTTTATGTACGCATGTATGTGTTTTGGGGGGCATTTCCAAAGAAATATTTTAACCTAGTAACCCACTTTTATAATAGTATTAGATTATGTTTTCTCTAATCCTAAGTAAACTAGCACCGTTCCAATGAGATGAGTCTTTGACTTCGAGTTTTGAAGTAGGAAAAAATGAAAAATCTTTGAGTATTGTCGTGTCTATCAGAACTCTAATATTCAATTCCTTCATGTTCAGCTTTTGGGACACCTGCTTTAGAATCTTAAATATTTATTCATGAATCAAAGATTGGTTTGGTACCAGTTAATGGAAGTGGGTTTGTAGACCAAAAAAATTCTCGAACAATCTAAAACATTAGATCAGAAAAATAGGTAATCACCCCTTTACAAAGATAAAATAGGGAATCACATCATAATAAAATAGGATCATACACATAAGAAAGAGAAGGAATCACACATTCGAAGCAATAGGATTGCTAGTCTCACCAATAGAAGGACATAACATGCGATTCCAAATCTCAAAAGGGTTTTGTTAACAAGTGCCCCTATCTCAAAAGGGTTTTGTTAACAATAGAAGGACATTCACTTGTTAAGAGTCATTAGTTAGGTTCTCAATTACTTTAGTAGTCTTGATAATTTAAAAAACTCATGAATAAAATTCATCAGCTATTAATGATCATTTCGAGTTATTTAAGCTTTGCACATATCATTACTTTATTAGTCTTGTTATTTAAAAAGTAGTTTTTTTAAAAAAAGTAATATTTTCTTGAGAAAATTTATATTTTTTGAAAAATACAAAAATATATAAAATGAAATTATCTAAAGTAATAATATTTTTGGGATTTTTTAATTTATGGAACGTTTTTTGGGATAATTTTTATTTTATTTTTAAAAAAGTAATATATATTCCAAAACATATTTTTTAAAACATTTGGAAAATAATTATATTTTACAAAAACATTTTGAAGAAATAATATTATTTCTTTGAAAATTATTATTTTTCACATATATTATTTTTATTTTATTTTGTAAATAATGTATATTTCGTCAAGAACATATAAATATTCTCAAGAAAATAAGTTTTATAAAAGTTTTTTAAATAATAAGACTAGTAAAATAATGATATGTGTAAAATATTAAGTAGCTTATGTATTTTATTCATGATTCTTTTTCAAATACCAAGACTACTAAAGTAATTGAAGCCTAATTAATGGCTCTTAACAAGTGCCCCTTGGGCACTTGTTAACAAAGCCCATCTCAAAATTATCTAAATCAATCTATCTACGCACATAATTTGAAGATTGTAAGAGTATTCTAAGACTAAAACTAAAATCAAATAACTAAATCTAAATTCAAATAGGACAACTCAATTTCAAATTTAAGATCTATTAACTTATCCTAATTTCAAGTAGAACTAAGAGACTCGAATTCACATTTTAAATCTAATATTAACTAATTCTAAATGCAAATCAAATATCTAATCCTAAACTCAAATCAAATATTTATTCTGAAGTAATTTTGATTTCTCCGACCGCAAATTAAGTAGAGCTCTTCCAACGAGATGAGGCTTGGGTTTGTTCTACTATTACCGAAGTAGTTCTCTGTTGGAAAGGCTTAAATGGCGATGATATGATCGCACTTTGTGATGTACTTTGTAAGTATTTAAGAATAACTGTATATATTTTTTCCTTTTTTGCGTACAACTTAGTTTTCAGGTACGTCTCGTTATATCTTCCTTATCTATGATATGGCCCTTTCTGAAATTGACAGTTAGGTTGCTATCAATTTTCTTAAATACATACTTGACATTCCACAAATACTTCATTCTACTAGAAAATCTGGAGGTAAATGAGGTTCCTGAATATATTCTAAAGTTAATATTGATTTTTGAACTATTTGAATAAGATTAAATATTCTTGGGAAAAGTAGATTTCTTTTCTATTAGATACAGTGGGAATATCTTAACTTAAGATGTAATATTATACTTTTATTTTTTTAAGTTTCAGTTAGATGGGTTGGAGATTTCTTTTCTGTTAGTTGGGGTGGCGATATCTTTTACCAGTACCTGTTATTTCTTTTTTGTACAGACAATGGTGGAGGAATGGACCCGGATAAAATGAGACAATGCATGTCCTTGGGCTATTCAGCGAAGAGCAAAATTGCAAATACTATTGGACAGTGTGAGTCAAGCGAAGTATATTCTTTGTACTGCAAATCTTGTATCTTTTTTTATGTGTGTAAAAGGGTGGGTGCTTGTTTTCCTTAGAGTGCTAATACCTCTTTTATACATTAGATGGAAATGGTTTTAAGACAAGCACAATGAGACTTGGTGCAGATGTCATTGTGTTCTCCCGCAGTCATGGAAAAGATGGAAAAAGGTTTGATGCACTGATCCTAAAGTTTACGTCTAGTAAGTTAATTGGGTAAATTACACTTAAATACCCTTAGGTTTAGTATTGCACTAAAATACCCTCACTTTTAAAGTACAGATAAATATCCTAAGGCTCTGAAATGTTTCAGTTGTTAAAAAAACCTGGATGGGGTTAATACAATCCATTAAATGACATTAATGCTCCCCTATTAAATTCACCTACCGCTGTAATGAACCCTCTCTCCCCTCGTTAAAAAAAACCCTTTTTGTTACATTTTTCACCATTCTCCCCCAAATTGACTGTGCCTCGGGTAAACTTCGATCCCTAGTGGGTGTAGGGTTTTTTTTAATGCCTACAGTGGGGAATTTGAACAAGCATTATCAATTTGGTTCTTGAAGTGACTTTTTGCAAGGTAGCTTGAATCTAGGTTTAGGTTCAACCTAATTTAAGTAAAATTATAACCTCTATTTTATGACAAAAATCAAGAGCATTTGCATAAGTTCTTGTTAATTGATGATTATCATTCGTTAAAGAGTAATTTGGTGGCTGTTTTTTAAAACATTAGTTGTTAATTTTGATTTTGGTTAACGAGAGGATTTTTTTGGCATGAGGGTTTTGTTAGGTTAACTTGGATACTGTAAACATGGAGAAAGATGAGTTTTAGTTCATATTAGTGAAGAAAATAAGTTTCATATAAGAAGATAGTAGTAGTTGTAAATTTGATAAACTTTAGGGATAACGGAGAGCCCCAAACTGCCACATGCCGTCCAAAAGGGAATATTCATCGAATATTTTAACGGTCATGTAATGGAGGGTATCAATGTACATTTCAGAACCTTAGGGTATTCATTTGAACAAGTTTAAAAGTTAGGGTATTTTTGTGCAATTTTGGTAAACCTTAGGGTATTTAAGTCTAATTTACCCAAATTCATTTGACTACATCACGCACATTAGTGCACAAGATTTCGCTTGCCCATATACACTTGTGTGAAAGATTTTCTCAGCATGTTTTCAGTTAGTGTAGAATAATTTCATTTTCTCAACATGTTTTCAGTTAGTGCAAACTAAATGTTTTGATAAAAATATTTGTATCTATACGGGTTAAAATATAAAAGTATAAACCTCGACTCCCACCACAACTACATTAGTAGCAGGGATTTTAAGATACTATGAGCAACCTAAGTTTGAATTTTGGAGGCCACAAACTTCTTTGCTGGTTTAAAAAAAATTAATACCGCTGCGTGAGACCTGGTTTCTGCCCGTAAAAGAGCCTTCAACATGCAAGGGCATGTTAGAATTTAAAATTATAAACCTCGACCTTCATAAAACTTCAGTGTTTTGGTGTAGTGGCAGGGACTCTAAGAATATGCTTCGCCTTTGGAAGCTGGTTATTAATATATAATACTACTTTTTACTGCTAATAACCTTACCTTTGAAACAATGTTCTAAATATCAGATGTCGAGGATATATCAAATGGCAGATGCCGGGGATATATTGAAGATAATACATATCTAGGTGTCATATTGGATGATATGTATGTACAAATCATAGATGTTCAAAGTTGATGCACTGAAGAATGATGTTACGGGGAAGGAGATATCTTTTGCAAAAGGATTTGGTCTGAAGTGTGCCCTAATTCTTCTGTTCAGTTATTTACTTAACCAGATATTTGTTTAGGTTTAGACCTCAACTGAAAAAATAAGTCCAAAAAAAAAAAAATCAAAACAAATAAGTGCAAATTGACATTACAATGTTTCAGCCTATTTTTTAAGGCTGAAATGTCACTTGATATATCGGGAAAGTCATAACATATCACCCAAAAAGTGCAAAAAGCAGTAAAGGATGTTGAAACCATATTGTTTTGCAGCAAGCGTTGTAAAAGGATGTATCGGACGATCTATGAACCATGTCAGGATATTTAAAACAATGCTTCGAAGGTAAAGATAAGTAGTTTTGTGTATTGTATAGTCACACAGAATGTCAGTTATTTAGGAAGTTTACTTTTGGTAATGGCTACAATGAGCATAAAGAATGTGACAAATTTGTTTACAATATTGCATAATGGTTGCACAATATTTTCTTCCAGAACAAGGACAAGGTGATAAACTAAATAGTTGATTTTGACATTTTGTTGGCTATGCTTAGGTAATGCAATGACTTCTGCTCAAACTAAAATATAGAATTGAAGGCTTTAGACGATGGAAACACAAGCATTTAAGTGCTTTGCGAGTGAAATCTCCCAAACACTTAAACCCAATGGTTGAGGTCTTAGCGAAATGGCTTAGGGCTTTTTTTTTGCTTTTTAAGTGCTTTTTGGACTCATTCCTACATATAGGTATATAGAGTAACTGGGCAACAACCTTTAGTGAAGCTAGTATGTCCCTGACCCATTCCATGTTTCTGCTTTTCAACATAATGCTAATTTATTTATTTAATAAAGACAAGTTGATAGGATGATGATATAATAGTTTCATTTTCGGTTTACATAGAAAACAGAATAGATTTAGTTGTTTTTAATACACACAACACATTCTTATGTATAGAACAATAACAGAAAATTTCAATCCAAAATTTTGTGTTTGACTATATGGATCTTTTTCTTTCATTCAGTTCTATTAAGGACCAACCATCTTCAGTTAAATTAACTACCATGATGGGCTTCTAATTGCCTCTATTCTTATTCACTTTGATCTACGTCTACTCCTCCATTAACTGCAATCTTCTTTTCTTTCATCCAGTTCTATTAAGGACTATCTTCAGTTAAATTAAGTAATACTACATGCTTCTTAATTGCTTCTATTCATGTTCACTTTGATCTACTTATAATCTCCTGTTAATTATAATCCTTTCGTTTCTTCTTGGTGTTGCAAATAACGCCATTTATTGCAAGTTTGCAACCATCTCAATTGATTATCTCTCGTTTATCCTCGATTAAAAAAACATTCTCCAACTTGTATGAAAATATGCTTATTTCTTATGGCATCTCTTAGATAATTCCGCCCATTATCTCCGCCCATTATCTCAGTATTCTCATTCTATTTGTCTTTTTAAACATAATGTTTTTGTATTGGAACTATTTTTATTTATGAAGGATTGATGTTGTTGTAGTTTTCTTAAGCAATTTTTCATTTTTTAAGATTAAATTTCTTTCTCATTTATTTCATCTACACTCCATTTGGACTAATCGAACTTCTGCATTACAAATTCCCATATTCTGCTGTTTTCCATGAGTCTGAGCCATATTCGCATTTGGACTAATCGAACTTCTGCATTACAAATTCCCATATTCTGCTGTTTTCCATGAGTCTGAGCCATATTTGCATGGAGATGCAAGGGCACTGGAGTTTAGTAAAATGCCATGATACAAGAGATTATAGCCCATGATAAGAACATTACTTTCGATTTCGTTCCTTGTTCAGTTGATTTCATCTATTTCATGCTAGTGGTTATACATGGTGATAATTAGTATTTTATTTGAGATAATTAGTATTTTATTTGAGTTAATATTCTATTTGAGAATTATTTCATTATACAAATATGTTGCTGAAAGAAATTTTCTCGCGATCTTGAATGGGAACATTTTGATTAATTAATTTGGTTACTTGAGATTTATGTTGAGATTGGGTGAGTTTGAATGTTTGGCAATGGTGGTGTGAATCGTCAGCTTGTCTATATATACTTTAAAATTTCTCTTCTTCCAAATAAGTTTTTTGTCTAATGAAAGGTAATAGTTTATATGCATATATCAATATTGTATTGGATTAAGGCCATGTTTGGATTCTTGGAATAAACATCCATTGGATTTTTGGGTTAATGCTCTGTTTGATTCACTATCTGAGTATTTTCTTTTGTTAGAGTATTCTAGGATAAATATCCAAAATGTTCATTTGTGATCATATTAAGGCCATATTTGGCTAGAACGGTTGGCGACATTGATGTTAAGAGGGTGTAAACATTTTAAAATGCGTTGTATCCTGTGTTGGCATACCAATATTGTGCTGTCCAATATCAAGTGTTAGTCAAGAGTTAGTGTAACAAAATAAAGATCTTCCTAAAATAGGAGGTAAATTGCATGACCCAAAAAAAAAAACACTCAGGACATGACAATGATCAGTATTTCTTATGCTTGTTAAATTGCATGTGTTCCAAAAAAATAAAAAATAAAATAAAATAGAAGAGAGAGAGAGAGAGAGAGAGAGAGAGAGGGAGGGAGGGAGATTACTCAGGGCATGGCAATGATCAGTACCTCTTACGCTTATTCTATTAGGCATATTGCAAGAGTTGGAATGTGTTATTTTCGAGCATGTTCTAACTCTTGTTACTAAGCGAGGACGGAGGCCCAATTCTATCATAAGGTATTAATTGGTATGCAAAAGTAATTTGATGGAATGATTTGTTTGGTTATCAATTTTTGAGCAAAATGCTTGATGGTTAAAATTCAAAGGGGTTTAGTCCATATATGACTAGAAAAGTGAGTCAAGTGACATAGCATCCCCTCCTTTCCGATCATTGTATCTTCCAATTGCAAGTCTTTATAGTAATATGACATATCCGTAGCTATTCTAGAAGTATAAACCTCACCCCAGTCTTCTCTTTAAATGTTCCCGATCTTCTGTTCCCATGTCCCCACAAAATGTACCTTATTAAAGAACCTTTCCAATACAACACAATGTCAAAGTTACAGTGAGGGTTTAGGTTATAATTTTATACTCTAACTTGTCCTTGTTGGTTGATCACCCTTTTTCATTGGCTAAAACCCAGAATCACAAATTCTAAAACGTGTTTAAAACAATGCCGTTTGACAGCGTGATATTGAAGGAAGTTGAACTCTTACTGCACTCCAAGCAGATATAAACGCTTCTTAGTCCCTTGTAGTTCATATAGTTAAGGTCGGTAGGAAAAAGAGGGGTTTGGGTACGAATGCTGTTCACATGAAAACTATTTTTTTAGTCTATGCTCAGCAGCTGAGCTCCGCTTTTGTCCTAAGTTTCTTGTATTTTCTTCCGCTCTAGACAATATATTAAGTAATCTGCCTTGACTTGTCATTAGCCCAACACAAAGCATTGGCATGCTGTCCTACACTTTTCTGAGGAACACTGGGAAAGAAGATATTGTAGTTCCTATGGTAAGTTTTTTCTTTTTCTTTTTGGCATTTTTTATTGTATATCTGAGCCATATTTCATTCTTATTTGTTGAAATAGAAAACATGTGGTCCTCAATGTCTCATGTCTATGCTTCTATGTGATGCATCTGTTGGTTTTTTAAATTACTGATGTAGTTAATTAATCTCTGTAGGGTTTATGTATATTCTTCTTCATAATTCTTCTTTCATTATTTTAATTCTCTTCCTTCGCTTTTTTGGTACATAGTTTGTGTATATGATGATGAATTGATGTAGAATAGAATGGATTTGATGGAGCACCTACTTACCATGTCTTAAGAATTTCCATGTACAACTATCGAGAAATTGACTTAATATGTTCTTTCAAATTAAAACATGTCACCAAAATGTGTGGAAGCAGCTATGAACCTTGCATTCCCAGTTGTTCTTCAATGTTTCATTCTCATAGACATAAGTACCATTTCTTTCCTTTCTTCCTCTTGTGCACTCATTTTATCAGATAATGACGTGGGCAATGCCATGGTTATTGATGAATATGCATATGTATGTACGTGCACACGCGTGTGGTCAGATTATTGCAGGAAAATGATCAGAACTATGTCAGTGCATATCCTCAAAGAAAGGAGTGTATCTATATTTAAAAAGTGAACCTGAGTAAATAACTCGTAATCTTAATGCTCTCCATGTATCCTACTGTACTTTAAGATAGAGCCAGATGAATTACCTATTGCCAAGAAGCACCTGATCTGTTGCCTATTCTGGTGTTGATGTTGTGAAGGACTCTGAGAAACTTGCGGTTCCCAGTTGTTCCTGGAACAATGTTAGTTTTTTCATTGTTCACTCACTGTACACGGTCAGACAATGTCATGAACAAGGACAATGCTTATTAATGAGCACTTAAGGACATAGACAGTTACATATGGCAGTCCTTGCTTCTATGAGTTTTATAATAGTCTTATTTACATGTTAGCTTTTTGCAGGAAATAATGAGAAGTATGTATGTACAGATTCTAGGGAGTGTAGTCATATTTATACTCAAAAAGTGACCTGAGTAAATTGTACATTAATTATTATAGTTCTCTCCATGTATCCCACTGTAAATTTAAGATACAATTGAATGAATGGCTATTGGCAAGAAGCAGGTGGTCTGTTAGAACAGCGATAATCTAGGTTGTATAGGTATGAATATGGATACAGGTGCGGGCGACAACAAATCCATAAAAGGTAGGCAAAGAAACATATATGTATGCCCCCCCCCCCCCCAAAAAAAAAAAGAAAAAAAAAAAGAGAGGGAAAAGTGCTCATAAGGTGACATATTACGTTCAACCTAAAGAGGCATCCCTTGATGTGTGGGATTAGACTATTCCAATGGATGATCAACTCCATTCATCATACTATGTCTGAAAAACATCTGTATAACAAAATTCATGATGTTTTAATACATCTTATACATATTTTTCATTATCTCTTTTAGTTGTATTCTTTTAAAACCGCTAATTTTATGATCACTTTGATCCATGAGTAACTACAATCCAATATGCCTAATATTTTGTTTAAATACAATCGAAGCATATAAATCAAAATGAACGGAGTGAATCAAGTAAATTGATTGCATATAGTGTAGTTTTGAAAGTGCTCCCATAGATTGAATTTAAGGTGTCACCTTATGTCACGCGTCGGGCCTGCGATCCCATTGGCGCGATGTAGGCTGTGGGACCCATTGAGTGTAGTGCGTTGTTGGCTCAAACCACTGTGAAAATCAACTAGCCGGTGTTACACTTGAGCCATTGGCTTCGCATATAACCACTTGATAGTTTGTTGAATGATACTTGTGATTCTTTGATACCATTGAGGTGGAGGGACCATAGTTCTATTTATCACAAAAATTTGATAATTCACAATTCTGAGTAGTACCCCTCAATATGGGAAATTGAGATAGTAGGCGGATACAATTACTATTTCGTGCTGACATTTCTTAAGAATAAACATTTAAACACTCTAGTGAAGGAACTGAATTAACTAAAATTTGTGGGCAACCCTGTGCACTCTAATTAAACACAATTCAGAAGATCTTTTACAGGTAACTAATCAAAATATATGCTTGCATTTTGATTGGTTTAGATATTTCACATTTAACCCATTTTATGATTAACTTAATCATTAGGATAATTGGGGATAGAAAAAGAGGTAGTACCTAAGTACGGGGTACTGCACCATTTTTAAGTTTGGGAATGAGGCACAGTTGGTTATTGTTTACGTCATTAACTTGTTTGTGATTTTTACGACTGAGCCATTTTTAGCAGCATCTAGCATGCTTACAGCTTAAAGACTTGTCAGTTATTACCTTCGTAAGTCCTACTCCTATATGCATCTCAAATTTGCAGTAAGAATATTATGAACTGATTCTGAAACTTTATAGGTTAGTGCAATTGTTGAGATAACTTCTTTTTGTACTATGATACCTATTTTATATGTAGGAAGAGCTGAGCCTGAACTTGCCTGGACCAGCTGTGGCTCAACTAAACCTGCTTTGTTAACTAAAGTTTAATAGAAACCTTCTAACCACAGCTTTAATGTGAGTTGATGGAGTGACTTGTTGGCTTATTCCCTGTTAATGCATACTCCTAAGATCTTTAATATTTTATTTTACCATAAAGGCCTACTTCCTCATGTTCTTGATGGAATTTTATGAGCCATACCATCTGAGATTTAGTTGTTTTTGCAGCTGGATTATGACAAAAAAGGTCAAGCTTGGCACAAAATGACGAGATTATCTTCAGTCGATTGGAATATAAATTTAGAAACCATACTACAATGGTCTCCCTATTCGAGTGAAGCTGATTTACTTAAGCAGGTAACATAGATTGGTAGAACTGGAGTAACATTGTTGATGTGAATATTAGAAAATATTGATTCTTTTTCTGTCTTTTATTTTGGCCGTTGATTCCATGTCATAACCACCCCCCCGACCCCCCCCCCCCCCCCATTTCAACATCTCAAAACAACGTCGGATTTATGCCATCATGATTGTGAAATTGTTATCATGAGTATTTTCAAATGCACTGCTAATTTATTTCATAACAAAGTTTCAAATGCAATGCTAACTTATTTGACAATTTTTTTTTCATAGTCCTTTATATTGCCTTACACCAGTTTTATTAACTGATGCCATGTACATTTGTAGATGCCTAAGAACCTTATATGAAAGGCAAATACCTCTAGAGACCCATAAAATCTTGTATAATGTCTGACAAGCTATTTCCTTATCAATTAAAAGATAGATCCCATATAAACAACTGATAATCATATCAATTCTATCACTTCTTTGCTGTATTTCCTTGTATAACAATATTGAAAATATAATCATATTGCTTCCTGTTGGGCACAATTTCATTTTGCTGCATTTCCTTGTACAGCCTCTTCCTGAAAACAGCAGTGAGACTCTTTTTTATTAAATCAATGTGGTTGCACTTGTTTGGCCTTCTGTGGAGAAATTAAGAAGTAATTGAATTACTAAAATATACTTAACTTGGTAACTCCAGTCTATGCCAGCTACCTGTGTAATACATAATTCTTCTTGTTAGCATGATTAAGTAATTGCATGGTTCGAGTCATAATGTTCTAATTTTTTTAACGCTCGAAAATTGACTTTACTGGCAAAATTAAACCACTAATGTAGTTGGAC
>NC_033795.1:31820390-31849105 GCF_001876935.1 Asparagus officinalis
GCCTTCTTCTTTTAGTGCAACAATTTATAGTGAACATGCAATTTTATAATGAATGAGTGTCTACCATATTATACATTTCACATGCTGCTTTTATTATTGCTTTTGCACTAGGGCAGCATACTGCACAGTTAGTTTTTGCCCATATGCTGCTATATGCCTGCTGAAGGAAAATATGAAAATTTTCCAATTGCTTTAAAATTAACTACTTTGAACGTTGTCTCCTGTTGGTCGTCCCAAATAATGACTCTCAACTCCATCAGGGCCCTTTTTTTTAAATAATGATTTTGAGTATTGATTGGCCAATGTTCAACTTGATGCGAAGATGCTCAGGTAGCATTGCGATTATTATAGCATACCTGGACAGTATTATATTTGCCAGGTAATGATACTGCAAGAACTTAAAAAAAAAAATCTAAGAACTTGAGCGTCCTTGCTACTCCTAGGTATTGAAGTTGCCGAAAGAAAGAAAGGGATTTTCTCTCCCGTAAAAAGTATGACAAAGATTTGTGAGAGAAGACATTTATTTGGCAGGAAACCTGTTGACATACCTACGGAGCAGAAACCTAGTTTATGATCCAACACTGATGACGCTGTAGGGCTGCGTCTCGTATTAGTGACTAGCTATGAAGCTAAATTCAGCTATCTACAACTCGGGTTGTCGGATTGGCTGGTCAATTTTTGGGGATTGGCTGGTCAATTTTTGGAGAAACCCAAAATGTGTCACTGGGAGGCAGTCCTGACAATTTTCTAATATTATAAACAGCATGGATAGGTAGATATTGAGTAGACAGACTATGCTGAACGTAAAAAAAAAAAAGACCGTGCACTTTTGACTACGTATGTTAGTGGCAACCTGAGTACTTGAAGAAGTGAGAAATATTTTTAGTGGTGTCATTTAGTGCTAAGCAGAGCATAAAACCATGGCTCATACAACTTGCAATGTTTCCAGACAATAGTAAGTCATGAACGTGGGATGCTATAGTGAACCCTGGCTCAATTGTCTCGGATTTACACTGGAACACTACTCGATTCACCAACTCTGGCGACTTGATTTAGAGTTCAAACTAGTTTAAAGTTAGAAAAAAGAATAACTCTTATTCAAGAGAATAAACTACAAAAAACTTGAGAAATTAAACGATGAAAGCATGCATACCTTAATTTCAACATGCTTCCCAAGGGTTCTTTTACCGTTACTAATATCAACTAGCATATTTCTAATATTTGACTCTTACAAAACATCTAATTCTTACATCAAGAATTGAACCTAAAACATACCAGTACCACATTCCCTGCGTAACACATAAGCGTACCCTTTGTACCCGATTCCTAATGAATGGCGTACCACGCTTTGGTACATGTCCCATGAACTGGAATGAACCGGGTTCCATGCAACTATGTTTGTGACTGAAAATTATGATGCCTTATTTCGGAATGTACCTTTGATCCTATATTTATGTACTAGTACTATGATGATGTGACTGGCATATTCATAGCTATCTTGTCTATCATTAGAGAACCACAAGCACATAGCTGTTTGGGTTCGGTTAGGTTGGAGTGGGGTTGGTTGGATGGAATTGGGTTTGTTATGGTTTTGTTATACACAAGCTTTAGTTATAGTTGAGTTAGACTACTATTAATAGTATACAACATGTGAATATCGTTAACCCAATTTTAAAATTTTAGAGTTAGAAAATAAAAATACAAACCGATGGATGTGATCTACTACAAATGAGCTAATTAGGAACAAAATTTCAAGGGATTTTTATTTATTTAAGATCATCTATCAAGAGGTGAAAAATTAGGCAACTTTATAAAAATATTTATAATACATATTTTTTATTGTCATAATACCGTTAATTTTATAATCACTTGATGCATGAGTAACTATAATCCAATATGCCTAATTTATTTATATACCATCCAAAACATATAGGTCAACAGAGTGGATAAAGTAAATTGATTGCATATAATGTAATTCTGAAAATGCGTCCCTTGACTGAATCTAAGGTGCCTCCTTAGGAATTCCTCTCTCTCTACACACACATATATATACATATATATATGTCTATGTATGTATGTCTATGTATGTGTGTCTATATATATAGACACACATACATTGACATATATAGACATATATATAGACATATATAGACATACACACACATACACATAGACATGTATGTATGTATGTATGTGTATATATATACATACGTACATACATACATACATATATGTCTATGTATATGTGTGTGTGTATACATACATACACACACACACATATACATAGACATATATGTATGTATGTATATATATAATGAGTATGCATGGTACATAGACATATATATAATGAGTATGCATGGTACCAAGCACAAATTTAGTGCTTGATAGTGAGGTGGCTCATTTCCATCTACACATTTAAAGATGTCCACTTGAAAATGGTCCCTACTTATGTACTCACCCATTAAATGAGTGGGTGAGAAGTGATCACTTCACTACTAAACACCAAATTTGATGTTTCATACCAAGCATACCCATTGTTCTCAAATATGTGAGAGAGAGAGAGAGAGAGAGAGAGAGAGAAAAATGAGTGTATTTGGCATGACAAAATTGGTTTTTTGTAGTAGGGATGGAAGTGAACCAAATAATTAACAAACAACTCAGTTATTATTTGTCCAGATATTTGGTCATATTCGATTCGATAGTTAATTTAATAGTAAACGAATATTTTTTTGTATTTGGTTCATAAATGAGTAGACTTTAACCGAAAGTATATTTGATTCAATTGATTATTAATTATTCAATTATATTATACATTTTAGTCCCATGAATTTAACGTACACAAATATTATTCATCCATAATTTTGTTATAAATCATATCCCATATAAATGCATACATAAATAGATCACTGAGTTTTATTTTATATAAATTTATGTTTTTCTTGCCTTAATATATAAATAAACAAATAGATCTAATGCTAAAACGATTCCCACATAATGAATTAGTAGGATAATTATATTAAAATTACTAATAAGGTCCATTTTTATATAAATAGCCTTATACAAAATATTGTAGTTTTTGTCTATTAACTTACTACAAATATTATTCATCCAAAATTTTATTATAAATCATATCCCATATAAATGCATAGATAAATAGATCCTTGAGTTTTATTTTGTGTATATGTTTTTCTTGTGTTAATATATAATTAAATAAATAGATCTAGCATAATGAATTAATAGGATTATTAGATTAAATGTTACCAATAAGTTCTATTTTTATATAAATAGCCTTATACAAAATATTGTAGTTCTTGTCCATTCATTTTTCTAAAATTTTGTGAATAATGCTATTTAATTAGGAGGAATGGCTTTTGTTCTATACTAGATAATTAGAGTAAGAAGTAAAAAGTAGTAAATTTACATATTAAAATGTCCAAAAGGAGGTTTGAACCATAGTTGCGCAACTCCTCGGACCCCACTCAAGCCATCGTACAGTTCCTGCGAACAAATTTCCGGTACATTTACGAATCGATTCCCTCTGATACATGAACGAGTTCCCCAAAATTGATGTACTACTTACAAGTATGCTAGTTGCAAAGTCCTTTTAAGTCCATGTGCACAAGACGCAATGCAATGTGTGCAATTAAGTGAAGGGAGCCACACAATAGAGTGTATGAGCCGATTGCTTTACTATAACTAAACACATATATTAATTAGATGTAAAACAAAACCATGATCCTAAAACGAGATCTGTGAAAAAAAAAACACAAAACAAAGAAACAAATACCATCTAAAAGAAGTATTTTAGTATTTTGTATGAAAAAAATTAAAATTCATAAATAGATTTCTAGTTTTCTACTATACACTTTGGAAAACTTTAAGCGCACCCTAAAAAATTTACAATGTACCACTAACCAAGCTTGCGTACCGAAGCAAGCTACCCCCTCACGAATTTAAATTTTCTACGTGGCGAATTGTGTACCCTAATTCATATCGTGACCTGCTACGTACCGCGTACTATGTAACTATGGCTTGAACTAAGGATCATCTGCTTGGTGACAATGATTTACCAACTGGGCTATTCAAACATCTTCAACTAGTTACCGCATTAATACATTTTAAGCCTATTCGATTTGAGATTTCAAACACTAAATAGGTATTCGACCAAAATTCGAATTCAAATTCGACGAAAGTAATCGAATTTGAATTTGGACATTGCAGTAATCGATTCAATTCTGTCGTTTTCCACCCCTACTCGGTAGTGATGTGGCCACTTTTGATTTGTACATTTAAGGTGTCCACTTCAAAATAGCCCCCATTTAATTGCTTGCCCATTGAATGAGTGTATGAAAATTGGTCATCTCACTACCAAAGACCAACTTTGGTCTTGGGTACCAAGGATACCCATATTCCTCTTTAGATATATAGAGGGCACTACATGTGAGTTCACAACCCATTTTAGAAAATAGGCTGTCAAGTCAATGATATGTGAGTCATAAGCATTTCTTTCTTGACAGCCAATTTTAAGATCAATTCCATTTTTTTCCATATATGTCTCATGTCATAAGCATTTCTCTCATGTCAAAGTAGGAAATGTAGAAAAACATATAAACTTAATAAATTGAGCAGCAGTCTGATCTTCTGAATGTATGTGGGGACAGATCTTCTTGTTCATGACTTGTTCAGGAACAAAGTGGTAGCTGGTATCAAGTTGCTTTCCCAACATTATGCATTCTAACCTCACTCACAACATGTGACGGTGCTAGCTCCTGAAATTATGTAATTTAGAGAAGCTGAAGTTGTTTCATTTGAGGTGTTTGTATTATTTACTTGGAATATGTTCCATGCATTGGAAAGGATTAAAGTGAAATCAAGATTTCCTATAAATGTCTTCAATATACTTCAAACTCAGTGGGCGATCACTATCAATACGCTGAATAGAAATAAGGACAAATTTTCAAAACCAACCTTTTTGGAACTTTATTTTCAAAAATTAACCTATTAATCTTTTATTTAGCATTTTCGACCTAGTTTCAGCCAGCTGAAGTTAGGTTGAAAATGCTAAATAAGTTGCGAAAACTTCAAGGGATTTAGAATCCTGGGAAATTTAGTCCTTAATTAATAAGTGCAAATAAAAAAGCTTGGTGCAGGTGGTAGTCTGCTACCAAACTTCATGGGATTTAGAATCTCGTAAAGTTTAATAAGCAACTACACAAAATAAGCAATTATGTGTAGTGGGTTTAGTGGTTATAACATTTCCCTATAAGGCTTGGATGGGAAGCGCAAGGTTCGAATCCCAACCAAGTAAATTTTTTTACTGTTCAAGGGAAAAAATATGTTGGGATGTGATTCGAACTTAAGACCACTTGAATGATTGAAGTTTAGCTTTTTTTGAGCTAACTACTCAGCCAACTATTGCAATTATATTAGATTTAAACTTAAAATTATATATTGAACTCCCTGGGATTCACAATCCCGTGGAGTTTAGCCTAATTCTAAACTATATGGGATTGAGAATCCCGTGTAGTTTAATTGCCTGCTAACTATACGTGATTATAAATTCCGTGAAGTTTTAGCAACTTATTTCGTATTTTTTACGCAGTTTCAGCCAGCTGGCTGAAACTATGTCGAAAAGGCTAAATAAATCTCAAATAGGTTTATTTTTGAAAATAAATCTTAAAAAGGGTTGGTTTTGAAAATTTGTCCTAGAAATAAATCTGGTTCTTTTTTTTGTATATCTAATAAGCTCTTGGCTTTTAGCATTAAAAAAACCTTGTATTTTATGTAAAAGCCTTGTCGTGTTTAAATTGAAGTATTCAAATTTGGTACTCCAAGCTAGACCAGTGACTTTTTGGAAAGGCTCTTCCTGGAAGAAACTTTGTAATTCTTGTATTTACTTTCAGTTATAAAGAACGTCGTGTTAGCATTTCATGATCTTGTTCCATACAATGAACATTGACTTCTACAATCAAGCATGTGTGCTATAATCGAGAATTAACATGTGCAATCGAGGGATAATGCTTACAATTATCCTTGATTAGCAACACGTGTGATAATCAAACCACAATATTCTACTAATAATGATAGGCTAACATCCTGCACAAACTCAAGTTGGTTGGCTAGGACAAGCTCGAGGTTGGAAATGAAAAATCCAAAAACATCCAGTATGAAGGGACAGATGTCAGGGAGCTAGTCTTAAGTCTCGATGAATATCACAAGCCGATGATATAGACGGTAAATGATCAATATCGACATAGAAAAACCAATCTAATAACGAGATCGGGCAGGAAAAGGGAAAGATATCTGGGACATCAATGGAGAAAACTGAGTAATGATGAGATAAACAGTGAAGGATAGGAATCGAGGGTCATCAATTTAGAAGAACTTAGTAGATGACATGACTTTAAACAGGAGGATCTTATTAGGAAGAAAATATCGATTATCATCGATCTATGTGACAACTGTCAATATATGTTGTTATATAAGCCCATGTTTATTGTGTGTAAAATGATCATGAATGCTAATACTTTCACCCCACTTTTAGTGGGCGACATCTTGATGTCATTCATGTGAATACGCGATGTTGTTAAGCTATTATCTAACTAAGTATTTGTGTTTATCGAGGCACTGAAGCAGTGAATACAGCGTTTTAATTGTCTAATCACATAAGCTTATCCATAAAACATTATTGCTAGGCAACACTCAATTGGAATGCCTTTTCATTGGTCGTCAAGTTGCAAAATGAGTAAACCTTAGATGATGTTGTATCCTCCAAACTGATGCAAGATCACATTTTCTTCATCTTTGGCTGAAATTCTTGGTCATTAGATATTTTTTGTATATATATCATCCTGAGTAGTGAGTAGAACATCCTAATTGTAGTCTTTGATCATCTATTATCTACTCATCAATTTTCGATTCAGATGACATAGTATGTAGACCTGTAGTCTCATCTTACTTTTTTGACTCCATTGTCACTAACTATTGTTTTTTTTCATCAGCTGAACTCAATGAGTGATCAAGGGACTCGAATAGTCATATACAATCTATGGGAAGATGACCAAGGAGAGCTAGAGCTTGACTTTGACACCGACGAACATGTATGAGATTCTGTAGCTAAGATATGAAAGTTATTTCTGCTGCATTTTATTTTAAGAACTGCTGCGTTTTATTTTAAGAACTGTTTTCGTAAATGTTGGGATTATAATCAAGTTTCTTACTTTGTTTATTTAATGATATTGTGATTTATATTTGATGACTACATTGAACCATCTCTCTTTTTAATCAATCATTGATTCACTAGTATTTCCAATGCTGACTTGATGTAACGTTTTAAATGGCAGGATATTCAGCTTGGTGGTGTCAATCGGGATGAGAAAAAAATTGAAATGGCTAGACAATTTCCAAACTCCAGACATTTCTTAACATATCGTCATTCATTACGGGTAATTTGTGTATTTATTTGTTTATAGGACCGCGATGAGCTTTCCCCTCTGCAAATTGATAGTACTTTCTGGATATAATTATGTGGAGCTAAGTACGCTTTAGGACTCGTGAGAATGATAAAATTCAAACCACTAGATGTGATCTACGATAATTGAACTTCCCAACCCCAATAGTGGTCTGGAATTTCCACTATAAGCCCAGACCAAACTTGCACTTGGTTTTTTGGCCCTTCTGAGACGGGCGTAACCATGTTTTTACAGGCCTAGTCTAAATGGAAGGACATTCTAGATTTTAGAAGCTAGTGAAGAACTCCATCATAGAACAATTCACTGGGGCAACTATGGGGGATGAAACAAAATGGTCCAAAAACTCTCTTATCCTCCAAGCTCCCTAGCCCTTCTAAACGTACACGTATCATGTGACTTGAAAATAAAGAGCTGAAAGTGTCCATTTTACCATTTATTGATGCTTGGAGGAAACAAATACAGGAAACATTTCGTTTCTCATTCCCTTTGTTTGTAATTTAGATATTATATTTCAGCTTGCACTCTGGATTTTAATTTGCATAGTGCATGACAATTTTTGCTCATTAAGACGCTTCTGTTTCTTCTTTAAGCCATATATCTTTTGTTCCTAGTTGCAACTTAATATTGTGATCTTTTGAGGATGCCTGTTAATACGATTTGTATATTTGAGCGTTATTGGTCTTCAATTTGAACACAGAATGACTTCTGTGTCATAATTTTCACATGTATAATTTTATATAAGTTAATTGCTGCAAATAGTTTGAGAATTAACAAGCCCATTGAAGGAAAGGTTTTGTCTATGTACAGCACCATGGTGCAAAGTGTTTCAAGAAGAAAAGAACAAGACAAATCTTATGTTTTGAGAAACTTGTTGTAAACTGTATGTCTATACCTTTGGCCACATAGTTTGTCCAACACTATGAAACATATAAGTGAAAGAAACCTGAGAGTAATACGGCAATTAAAAAAATAAGTAAAATCTAGTTTAATAAGGGCTATTTAGCTTAACTATTGATTAAAATCTCTTGTTAGTCCTGTTGTTGGGGATGGTCAATAAGTGCTAGGGAGAATTTCTTTTTATTTCTTTGATAACATCTTATAAGTCAGGTATACTTGATAGTTATTTTAAATTTAGAAACAGATTGCAGATGCAGAGATTTGTTATGGGAAATCCTCTGAACACACAAATGATCATGCACAATTTGATCTGATATCTATCTGCCAATTTTTTGGTCTGGTCAGTTATGAACTAACAGGCTTATCCTATGAATCTTCAATGCCAAATTGTTGATTATTTGGCTAAGGTTTTGCAATCAAACGGCAACCTCCAAATTCTCCTAATACCTTGAAAATGCCTAAATTAAGAGGTAGGCTTATAATATTTTCATATAGGATGTGTCTACATATTAGTTGATGTTTGTCATTGACAAAGCAGACTCTGAGAGAATCCAAATCCATCTCTGCCTCTGCTCTAGACTCTAGATTTATTAGCTGGAAATATTTAAAAAATGAATTTGGATAAAAAAAATATTACAAAAAAAAGCAGAACAAGTTAGTCTTCGACTCACTGAACTTGAAACAAAAAGATGAGAAGGGAAAGTTCATGACGTGTAACAAAATGTACTTCTATCATAGCTTCTTTCTTCTTGTTAAATGAATAAAATTGTTTTCTTTATTATGCTTATTCAATTATTCAAGATTTAGCACAATAGTTTCTTCTTTTTAGCTCTTAAAGGTACTTTTACCTTCTTAAATTACAAGATCTTGAAACACAAGTGGAATATGAATACCTCTGAGGAGGAACATGGTTATTTAGATTAGAAACTGAATCACTGCATACTTAATTTGCTTGTTTCCTATATATATTAAGTTTCAGCTTTTCATACTATATTATGTACAAGTTTTCAGTAAATGGATATATGGGTAAATGAATATAAGTTCTAGCTAAATATTTTGAGGAATATCTTCCCATTTTAATTACATCCTTCTAACATTTAATTTAATTTTCTTCGGAACAAGAAATTTATAACCTCATCTCATGGTTAAACGGAGGGTGTCTCCTGCTTCAAAATCTAGCTACTTATGATTTTTTTTAATTTCATCAGAACACGACTGCATGGCCTTTTTTTTCATGCCATTTGGTTTTGTGCCTTGTGTAGCCAGTAGGATTCACATGGCAGGTTGTTCTAGCATTTATTGTAAACTTTGGTAGGGATTTTGGATGAAATAGTCTTTTGTGCATGTGATTGTTACATCCTTCAGATCATAATATAATTTCTTTTTATCTGCAGAGTTATGCCTCGATTCTCTATCTTAGAGTTCCGCATGGCTTTAGGATGATTCTTCGTGGTAAAGAGGTCGAACACCACAACCTTGTGAACGATATGATGTTAAAGGACACTGTCTCTTACAGGCCGCAACCGGGTGCGGATGGAGTTCTGAAGTCTTCAGATGTAATTCGTCTTCAAGGACTTGGTTTGTTTGCTTTTTATCAACATATATATAAAATGGACGGTAATACTTTCTTGTAGATGGTTGCTACTGTGACAATGGGCTTTGTTAAGGATGCAAAACATCACGTTGATGTTCAAGGATTTAATGTTTACCACAAGAATCGACTAATAAAGGTATAATAATGGTTTCTTGAATTTTTTTCTTTTAATATAGTAGATAAATCTCCAAATTCTAAGAGACAGGTAAGTATTTACTCACATTATTACATGTTCCACAGTATATTTAATAGAACAGAATTTGGAAAATAAAATTGAGTAACCATCATTCTTCACAATGCTAAATATTTCTTTGCAATTTGCCTTATATTCTTTATATCTGTGTGTCCTTGTCAAGCCATTTTGGAGGGTTTGGAATGCTGCTGGAAGTGATGGACGTGGGGTTATCGGTACGTTATTTGCCAGTTGTCTATTTTGCTGTGCTTTACCATCTCAAAGGACAAATTTCTTCTAAATAGCATCCAATACAGGTGTTCTGGAGGCCAATTTTGTTGAACCGGCTCATGATAAGCAAGGTTTTGAGCGGACGACTGTTCTTTCAAGACTTGAAGCACGACTGATTCAGATGCAGAAGACATATTGGTATGTTCTTAGCATTTCCTTGTCTCTGATCTGTAGAGATGTGAAAGCAATTGGTTGAGTTATGTCAGATAATAAATATTGGTGCATTCAGGTCAACCAAATGTCACAAAATTGGCTATGCTCCAAGGCGTAATAAGAAACAGAATGACTCAGATGATAGAGGTACCTAAAGATCAGTTTTATCTAATTAGGACCTTTATTCTATGATTTTGTAACTATTTCTTGTTCATTTTCATTATGGGTGTGCTCTTTACTATTCTGTGGTTTCTGAACCTGTCGTGAACTTTCTTTTACAGGAAGCTCACCCGAATCTCCTTCAGTGCCATCATCACGTATTTCTGGGAAGAATGCTTATATTTCATACTCTATTAAGACAGCAAAATCTAGTGGATTGCCCTTTGTGTCGGCTAAGTCAGGGGATCACAGAAGAGGAAGTTTACCTGGTTCAAGTTCTAAAAAATCAAGACGGTATGGATCACAATTATCTGATGGCAGTGATCCGGAAACTGAGTACATTCCTACAAGGAGATCCATCACAAATGAATCAAATCGTGCTAAAGTTTTCGCTAAAACATCCTTGCAGAAGGATAGTGCTCATCCATCTTTATCAGGGTCTCCATTTTCAGTAAATAAGGAAGCCGAGGTACATAGTTGTTCTGATGGTGTGGGAAGTGCTCAAATGGGTACAAGATTACAGTCAAAGGTAATTTCTGAGCGGATTCCCTTTATCATACCAAAGCTGGCATTCATGTCTTTCGAGAAGTATGTCTACATGTTGTTCTAGTTTTAAAGTCAACTTAAATGTATTTTTGTACCGTGCCTAATGCATGTCCCATGATGATTCTTTTTTATCTTAACCTTATGGGTTCTTTTCAATAAAGATACAACTATGGAGATTCATAAGTCAGTTATAGTGAGATCATGTGTGTTTTTATTATGCATGTATTATTAAAGGTTGATCTTCATTTATATTATGTATTATTAGAGCTTGACTTCTAGCAATAAAGTTTTGTGTTAGAGTTAGTTAATATATATTAGGGTTATGGTGTTTTCAATCGCCAAGATTAGGATCCGTCATTACGCCTAATTCGGCCGACTCGACGCTTGGAATAGCCAAAGTCCCGATTCAGTCAACTCGCCGAGTTAACACCTCGCCGGAGTCGATTTGAAAGGTGGTACTTGCGGCCCCTCTCGCCGAAGATGACTCGCTGTAAGCCTACTCGACTAATTATCTAGCCGACATCTCACGAAAGTCTACTCGAAAGGCGGCACCTCTCGGTACATTTTCATACGAGACAAAAGGCGACTATGACCTCGAGCCCCTCCCTGATAGCGCGTCGACATCATATTAAATGCGTGACATGCGCCATCATTCCTTCATCCCCAATACTATTTATGGTACATCGGACCACGTCGGCTTCGCACGCCGCCTATCCCATCTCATTAAATGCCGAATTGACCACGCCCACTCCGCGGTCGACACTAGTAAAGTTGAAGCTAACTCAGCCGTCAGTCTTGACTCGGACGAAGAGACCAAAATGCCCTTCCTTCGTTGCCATAAAAGGGGAAACTATTCTCAACATAAGGGTAAACAATTTTCTCAGCATTTTTTTTTCATTCCACTGCACTTAAGAGTTGCTATAGTTCGCTGCTTTCCCACTCAAGTAACTAGCTAACTTGATCTTGAACAACGGGGGAACCAGACCCCGCACTTTTACGAGTTGTTGAACGTGCATGGAACAACTCTACTCAAAACCAGATATTCATATAAATTAGCAGCCCCTGATCAGTGTTATCCCGACTAACTTATCTGTGTGATTATCTAACTTCAACTATTTGGCGCCCACCGTAGAGCCTTCTCTTTTTTTCGAGCAAGCATGTCTGGTTCTAAGCGAAGAGTTGATCCATCCACCCCTAGAGGACCGCATCAGGGCTATGTCACCCAAGCCCAACTCGAGGAGGTTGCTCAGAAGACCTCCCATTCCCTCCAACAGCAGCTCGCAACCTTCACCAGCGAGCTCCTCAGCCGGTCCCATTGTTTTAAATATCGGCCGATAATCGATATTATCGGTCTAGTTATCGATATTATCGGCCGAGTTATCGGATTTGAGAGCTCTCTGCTAGGATAAGTTGGTTTTATAATCGGTTATCGTTTTGGAGAGTATATCGGCGAGTTATTGGCACTTATCGGCCGATAAGTAAGGCTTAATTATCGGGATTATCGGCCGGACATTTTGAGTTGGATTGTTGAGTTTTTAAACCCGACCCGACCCGCTTTCTACAATTAGTTGGTGATTCTAAACATGATGATTCACATTTTGGTATGTTTATATTTCGTTAAGCATGGTTAAATTATATTTTTTAGTTATTATATTATATATATACACCATCCGGTACATCACTCCGATAAATATTACTTATCCCCGATATATTCCAGATTTCCGCTATTCGATAAGGATTTTGGTTGTCCGATAAATCCCCGATAACCGATATTTAAAACCTTGGCCGGTCCCTACCATCATAACAAGCTAACTCTACTGTTCCTCCTCCCTCAGGCGATCACCCCTCAGCGACTCATCCCCCTTCAGAGGCGTAGCAAGTGGTCCCACCTCGGACTTATCATGCTACCGCCAAGCATCTTAAGGATTGTGTCGAACATGTAACCTCACCGTTGTACTAATCTACCCGCCAAGCAGATCCTCGTCGGCGTCTCCCCTAGTACCCAGAAGCCACCGGCGAGAGCCCTAGTTCGAGTCGCCATAAGGAGCATGTCGCGGGGGGAATGTCGAAGACTTCCCATCATCAGCATGCTATTCCAGTCCCCTCAGCCACCCATGGGGCGTCGGGATATGATATGGTGTACCGACCTGTTGTCGAAGCCATCGAGGTGAATACCCCTTTACCGACAACATCATGAATGCTCCATGTAAGAAATTCAAGATGCCTCACGTGGAGAAGTACATGAGCGAAGGAGACCTTGTCGAGCATGTCCAGAACTACTATGATATGATGAGCATGCTTCAGGCGCCTGAAGCAATCAATTGTCGGTGCTTCCTTATTACTTTGTCATGAGCGTCAAGCTCTAGTAGAACGCTCTCGAGAAGAAATCCATCAACAGCTTCGAATAGCTCAGCCTTAAGCTTGTTCACCACTTCCTGGTCGACACTAAGCAGAAGCTTCCTCATGTGTTGATACAGATGAGACAGGAGCTTGGGGAGAGCATTCGAGCCTACGGAGAGCATTCGAGCCTACTTCAAGAGGTTCGAGGCGAAGAGGCTGGAGGTTAACGACCCAGGGAGTGCGATCGCTATGTCTGCCCTTGTAGCCGACCTACAGAATAATGAACTAGCCAACTCACTAACCAAGAATCAGCCGCTAATTATGAGCAGTTGATGGAGAAAACTCACGGGTACATGGACATGAAGGATGTTCGAGCTTATAAGACGACATCTAGGGCAGTCGAAGCCTCCACGGCAGCAACACCAACGCCAGCAACGGTGGCAACAGCATCTGCACCTACCCCGCTGACATCTGTAGCGGCTCCGACAGCAGCGCAGATGCCCGAGCCAACTAGGAGCCCCCCGACAAGGTAAGTGGCAGAGAGACCCCCGAGAGTCGACTCCCGCTCTAATTGGTCCGACAGGAAGGACAGGAGGGAGCCGACGCCCAAACTCGCTCTCACAGTCCTCAACACCTCTCTAGCCGAAGCCCTCAACATGGTTCAGAAGGAGAGACATCTCAATGAGCCCCCTCCTAAGATGAGGTCGGACCCTCAGAGCAGAGATACTAGGCAGTACTGTTGATATCATAGGGATCACGACCATATTACCAATGACTATCGAATTCTATAGAGGGACATAGAAGACTTAATACAAAGGGGGTATCTAAAGAAAGCTTGTCTTCTAGAGAGATAGAAGAGAAGTCGCCCCAACCAGGCCGATAGGAGGTCTCGTTCGCGATCACCTCACCTCCAACTACAGCAGGACAGTCGAAACCCCAAGCCTAGCCATAAAGGGTCATCAATACTATCAGTGGCGGCTCCACAGTCGAAACCCCAAGCCTAGCCATAAAGGGTCATCAATACTATCAGTGGCGGCTCCATAGCTGGAGGGTCATCTAATAACGCTTTGAAGATGTATGCCAAGCGAGCGTTACGAGTCGATGTATGTGACAAGAAGGCGAGAGCAGAAGAGCCCATCTCCTTCAGTGATGCCGACCTAAAGAGTATTGAGACGCCCCATGATGACCCTATCGTCATAATAGTAGGGATTAATAATTTTCAGGTGAAGAGAATCATGGTCGACACAGGGAGCTCTGTGGACGTCCTGTATATGGATGCCTTCAACTAGATGAGCATCGACAAGTTTTGACTGCAGCCATGTAGAGGCCCCCTTATTGGATTCAATGGACATTCCTTCCTGCCCGAAGGGATGATCACTCTCTCCCTAATGATCGGAGAATATCCCCACCAATCCACTGTCCAGGTCCAGTTCTTGATGATGAACCTCAAATTAGCCCATAATGTCATCTTGGGCCGAACTGCCCTCCACATCTTACGGGCCATCCCTTCCAACTACTATCCAGGTCCAGTTTTTTGTGATGAACCTCAAATTAACCCATAATGTCATCTTGGACCGAACTGTCCTCCACATCTTACGGGCCATCCCTTCCAACTATCACCAGATGCTGAAGTTCCCGACTCCTAATGGATTTGGAGTCGTCAGGAGCAATCAAAGGCCAGATCCTGTTACCTGCTCTCAGCTAAGGGCAATGGGGTGCAAGAGACCCTGCCTATTGAGAAGGTCGGTCTCCAGATGGAGAAGGTAACGTAGCGCCAGAGGACGACTCCAGTGGAAGAGCTACAGGAAGTATCGATTGATCGAGAAGGCAAGAAGACGGTCAAGATCGGATCTTGCCTCATAGAGCCCTTACGAGCAGCTTTGATTGAGTTTTTGTTGGCGAACACTGATGTATTCGTCTGAGGACCTGAAGATATGCCCCCCGAAGTGATAAGCCACGAGTTGGCAGTCGACCGACACACTAAGCCAGTTCGACAGAAGAAGAGATATCTCGGCCTTGAGAGACAGAAGGTGGCCGCTGATGAAGTTGAACGACTCCTTAGAGTTGGTTTCATTTAGGAAGTATAGTACCCGGAATGGTTGGCCAACATTGTGTTCGTGAAAATGACTGAACAAATGGAGGATGTTTGTGGACTTCACCGACCTCAGCAAAGTCTGTTCTAAAGATAGTTATTCTCTCCTATGGATCGATCAAGTGGTCGACGAGAGCGCGTGACATGAGCTACTCAGTGTTCATGGACACCTTCTCCAGCTACAACCAAATCTTTATGGTGAAACGTGACCAGGAGAAGAACTCTTTCATCATCGACCATGGGACCTATTGCTACAGGTTAATGCCGTACAGTTTCAAGAACGCTGGGGCCACTCTAGATTTGTCAATAAGATCTTCAAGCCCCAGATCGGACGTATTCTGGAGGCCTATGTGGATGACCTCCCTACGATGTCAAGATAGGCGTCGACCCACATATTAGATTTGGAAGAGACATTCTCTGTCATCCGACGCTACCGCATGAAGCTCAACCCAGCCAAGCGCACCTTTAGGGTACAATCGGGAAAGTTCATTAGGTTCATGATTAACCAAAGAGACATTGAAATCAACCCAAAGAAGATGACTGCTATAAAGCGATTACCCGAACCCTGCACATTAAAGAATGTCTAGAAGCTGAATGGAAAGATAGCGACACTAGGTCGTTTTCTCTCCAAATCTGCTGAGAGGAGCCTCTCATTTTTAAAGACATTGAGGGAAAGCAAGGAACTGAAGCAGGGGCTAGCCCATGGGAGGGGAGACTTTGTACCTATACTTGATCGTCTCCCCTGAAACCGTCAGCTCCGTTCTAATTTGAGAGGAAGAGAGCATCCAAAATCCCGTGTATTGTGTCAGCTGGATCCTGAAAGCGGGCGAGCTCAACTATCCTCTCATAGAGAAGGCTGGCTTCATCTTCATCACCACTGCAAGGAGGCTCCGCCCCTACTTCCAATCCCATTCCATAATTGTGCGGTCCTACAACCTCTGGAAGAATGGTCGCCTGGTCAGTCGAACTTAGCGAGCATGACGTGCAGTTCGAGCCAAGGACAACGATCAAAGCTTAAGTACTGGCCGACTTCCTCATCGAGTCGACTTCACTAGACGATGAGCCGATTGCACCCTCGCCGCCCACTCGACAGGAGGCTCCAACACCTCCAGCAGTCCAAGCGTTCGCCCCACAGATCTGTTGCACCCTAACATATGATTCACCAGAGTTCACCTCTTGGTGGTTATTAAAGATGAACGGATCCTCCGGAGAGTCGACAGCAGAGTTGGAGTGGTCTTGCGCAGCCTAGACGAGTCGACGTACGAACACTCCATCACTTTTTGTTTCTCGGCCTCAAATAATAAGGCCGAAAATGAAGCTCTCCTGGCTGGTCTTCAGGTAGCCCTAGCATTGAAAGTCGAGGGCCTCTAATTATTGACCGACACCCAGCTTGTTGTCCATCAAGTGAACGGGCAAGACACGCCAAAAGATCCAAGAATGATCCTGTACCTGAGTACCTGAAAACTTTATGGATTTTAAGATAGCTCAAGTTCCCCCCGCTCTCAATGCTCGGGCGGATGACCTCTCCAAGCTGGGATCAACAAGTACAGGGAGCAGCTCAGGGCCCATCTACATCGACACCCTTGAGCATCCCAGCATCTCAAAGTCTCCAGAGATGGTTATGCAGATCAAGACTCCCATGGTACCCTGTTGGATGGACCCCATCATCCTTTACCTAACACAGGGCACCTACCTGAGAACACCGTCGAAGCTAAGTGTCTACAAAGGAATGCCTGTTGCTATCTCATGATCAATGGTTAGCTCTATCGGATGTCGCATTCTAGCAGCGATGTAGGGCCCTATCTCCGGTGTCTCCAGTCATCAGAAGCCAGCTATGTTCTTAGGGAGATACATGAGGGAACATAAAGGAATCACTCAGGGGTCAGAACCTTCGCACAGAAAGTCATTCGCTAGGGATACTATTGGCCCACCATCTTAGCCGAGTCTAGATGACTCTTCTCCTTGTGCAAGAAGTGTCAGTTCTACTCGTTCCCCCCGCGATCAATAACCACTGAGCTCACTCCGATTCTGAGTCCAATCCCATTTGCTCAGTGCAGATCGGATTTGCTAGGTCCTCTCCCCATATCTTCTAGGCAGTGAAAGTTTTTGATTGTGGTAATTGACTACTTCACCAAATAGGTCGAATGTAAGCCCCTGGCTAAGATAGGGTAAAGCAATATCACAAATTTCATTTGGAAGTCCATTGTCTGCTGTTTTGGTGTACCTCTCTCCTTCGTGACAGATGACGGCACCTAGTTTGACAGTGGAGGCTTCCGAAGCTTTTATAAAGAATACAACATCCGTTTCAAGTTCCCCTCGGCCGCCCACCCTAAATGCAATGGATTAGCTGAAGCTGCCAGTAAATGCAATCTTCAAGCTCTAAAGAAGAAGTTGGACGACATAGTTGGAAATTGGGTCGAGGAGTTATCGAGTATTATGTGGTCTTATTGCACGAGTCACAAGAACTTGACGTGGGAAACCCCCTTCAAGCTAGCCTACAGAGCTGAGGCAGTCACTCTAGTGGAAGTCGGCATGTCGGTGATCCGACTGCAACTCTTCAACGAAGACTTGAATTCGGAAGGGCTTCGGGTCGAACTTGACCTCCTGGATGAAGTCTGAGAGAAAGCGCTTTAGTCCTAGGTCATCAATCAGCAACGGATCGTCTGGTACTACAATAAGGTCCGACCTAGGAGATTCAGCGTACGTGACCTTATCCAACGCAAAGCCGCTTTTGACAAAGATACTAAACGAGGCAAGCTGACTCCTAACTGGGAGGACCCCTACATAGTTCTTGAGGAGTTATGAGCAGGCACATATCGACTAAGAGTCCTGGATGGAAGGATCCTGCAACACCCCTGGAATATTGAACATATCATAAAATACTTTTAGTAATCCTGTACAAAATTTCATTCGTTATAAAAAAGAAATCCCTTTGAATCTGACTCTCGTAGTGCTAAATCTATGCAGGAATTCTGTGCCATTTGCCTCAACAGGATAAACCGAAGGCACACTCGCCATGCGGTCGGCTCCCACTTTTATATCTCGACCACCATAACCGGGCGAAAAGACCTTGGTGTCCTTATTATGACCTAGACACCCAATCTCCGGGTTATCATTTACCTAAAAGACTTAGGCGTTCTTATTAAGATCTAGGCACCCAACATCCGGGTTGACACTTGCGAAAAAGTCCTAGGCGCCCTCATTAAGTCCTAGGCACTCCAACCTTTCGGTCGTCTTCTAAAAAAAGGCCTAGGCGCTCTCATCAAGTCCTAGGCACTCCAACCTTTCGGTCGTCTTCAATAAAAAAAGACCTAGCCGCCTTACCGCCAACAAAACAAAGGACGAGCCGCTCGACTCGCCCTACTAACACTCGAGTCGCCCTTACACAATAAACTCACTACAACTAACTCATAATCTCTCTATCAGAATGAACCTGTAAGCGAACAAAAGCTAAAACAAGGAGTAGATGAAAGCACACAAGATGATATGGTAAAGTTCAAATTCTCATTCCACTTACAAGAAAAGCTATTACATCATCTAATTTACAAAAAAAAAAAAAACAAAACAATAAAAAAAGCTAAGGTACAAGCTCTCATATCTCTCGGCTAAGGGTTAGGAGTAGGACTTGGAAGATCTGCATCTTGGTCGGCGGAAATAGGAGTGGCAGAAGGAACAGTAGGAGGGATCTCCCTATGGTCACCCTTGGCCTCATCGTCATCACTCCCGTCATCCATAGCCAACATCATCCCCTCCACTCACCTCGATCTCCTTTAGGAGATCAAGGCAGCAGGAGACTTGAGGAGGGTAGGGGCGGTCTGGTACGGGTCGAGAAGCGGAAGGAAGCAACGAGGCTAGATAGTCGACGCCAGCCTTGTAAACCAAGGCCACCTCGGTTTTTTCTAAGGGACCATGGCACCAATCGTAGACCTCCTTCGCCTTGTGCTCCTTCGAGTCCAAGCGAGCGAGTCGACCCTCCAAGTCCAAGATGCTTGTCTTAGACACTTGGGGGGCCAACGCTACTTCTCAAGGTTCAGCTTCAAGTTCTCGGCTAAGAGACGATCCGATCAAGCACTCTCCTGAGCCGTGACTTTTTGACACCTCTCGAACTCGACCTCCTGCTCCATGGAGGTAATGCGGCCGTCCCACTCGGTGATCCCTTGCTGAAGACGGCTAACATCCTCCTTGAGCTTAGCCACTTCACCCCTGAACTTCTCAATGGAGGCCGTTTGCTTAGCGTTGGCGACCTATATCCCTTGATGAGGCTATCTCTTCTCTACATCTCCCGATGCCACTTGGCTTCATTGCGGTTCTGCTCAGCCTTCAGAGCCGTAATCCTCTTCTTTGCCTCCTCCCTAGCCGACCTCTCTCTGGCTAAGGCCTCCCTTGACTCGATGAGGGACGCTTGCATGTGAGAGAGTCAGGAAAATAACTCCTCTTCAAACAAGGCCCCTCGCACTAAGTAGCTCTTAAGGGTCATGTGCAGGCTGAGGCTTGGCATCTCCTGCAGGAACCGCTTGTCCTTGGGGAGGGTGAACTGCAGCAGTGCATGGATTTGAGCCATCCCCGATCCCAAGACTGAGCACTCCTTGTCGAGAGGCACCTCAGGGATGAACCTGTCGCCTTCTGAGATCCCTTCCCTAGGAGAGCACTTGTTGGCCGCCATGCCCATCAGCAAAGTCTTAGCTTGGCCCCATATCGTAGGATCAACCTCAGAGATCCAATAGCGGAAAGGCCAGCGGAAGCCACCCTCTTGTGCCGAACTGGCACCATTTGTCGGAGATTCCTCAGAAGACAGAAGGGGCGTCACTTGTTCTCCAACGCGTCCCGATGTCCCTGCGACCTCCTTGCTCGGCCTGTAGGATGGCTCAGGCGAAGGGCACTGGGCGATCATCTCCTCGGCCTGATCCCCAGCCTCAGCCGGCCGCCCCCAACCGCTATTGAGCTTCCCACATTTTGGCGCGAGGGGAAGCATCGTCAATGATGACGACCTCCGACTGTTAAGTAGGAGGACGACTGACTCGCTGCCTTGCTGCTGAGTCGGCTTGGACTGCTGCAACGACCTACTGAGACATTAGCCTGCATCCAGCTTCTTCCTCTCTACGCCTCCTTTTTGGCCGTGGAGCGTGACCCGACCAACCTAGCGGCTACCTCCACCACATTCAACCTCAGGCCACTTATCTCATTGAGGGCCAGTTCCCCCTCAACTGCTTCTAGGGCCTCCGGTGGTCGAAGCTCGACTCCTCTCCCCTCGAATTCCTCTAGCAGGGTTTTTCCATAGGGAGAGCAAGCAGACTGGCTTGCACCCTGTCGGCCTTCAGAAGGGGAACCCTCGACAGCGCTTAGCCACTCGGAGGGATGTCGTCTCGAAGAGATTACCCCTCTCTCGAGACCCGGAGTAGGATCAGATCTTCTCGAGTTGTCACCTCTCAATAGAATGGATGTACGGCTTCAGTGCGTACTTGTTGATTTCTAGCTAGTTAGGGCAACATAGGACGTCGTTAGCCCCGAAGGCCCACACAAACCTCACCTTCCAGTCTCTGTTAGACTCCGGAAGGTCAGACACTAGCTTGCAACTGGAGGAAGTAGTGTGGATCATTCTTCGTCGATTTGGCACTGACAAGGTTCCCCAGCAAGAGCAAACTTTGCGCAACGCCGACCTGCTGACAAATCACCAGGAATCCCACCAGGACCCCGATGACGTTGTGACGTAGGCGTAGAAATGGGGAGGCCGATCGGATATCGTTCTGATGCCGACGAGCCCTAACAACAACAGGTAATTCACGAGCTTGAATCCACAACCTCTAAGTTTCTCAAAGTTGAGAAAGAAAACAAGGAGAAAAATTCTCTTGATTGAATAATTGAAAAGTTGATCTACAATTTACAAAAAAGAACTAATATTTATAGCCAACTAAATCTATCCTAACTCTAATAAAAAAGAAACTCTTAAGTCTAAAAGGAAAATACCAAATCCTAAAAGGAAACAATAAAAAAATGAACTCTTTCCTAATATAAAATTCGAGTCGACACGAGGCGTGGCGAGTAGTAACGCCTTTCGTGTCGACTAGACATGAGCCGACTAACGTATGTCGACTGACTCCCTTCGTGTCGACTGGGACGTGTCGACTAGCAGGTGTTGACTAACACCGCCATTCATGTCGACTGGGGCGTGTCGACTGGCATGTGTTGTCTAACACCGCCCTTCATGTCGACTGGGGCGTGTCGTCTCGTCCTGTTGACTGGGATTTCGAATGGGATCTCGTCCCGCCGACTGGGGTCTCGGGGTCTCGGATCCTTTTGACTGGGGTCTCGGGGTCTCGTCTCGTCTGGTTTGTTGTCGACTCGTCTGGTTCGAGTCGTCAAGTCTTGTCTTGTCTGGTTGGTTGTTGGATCGTCTGTTTCGAGTCGTCGCGTCGCGTCTTGTAGATCTTCTGTATCAGTCCCTCCTCCTTCGAAAGAACTCGTCTCTGAGTTCGCATCACTTGAATACAACTCGATTTAGGAATGATAGTCAAAAATATCCGCCACATTAAATGTCGCCGACATAGCCATTCCTTCAGGAAGATCCACTACATATGCATTATCATTGATCTTCTTAAGAATCTTGAAGGGATCATATCGTTTCGGCTTAAGCTTGCTATAAGTTCTAGCTGACATCCGTTCTTTCCGTAAGTAAATCATCACCATATCTCCTTCATTAAACACCTTGAATCGCCTTTTCTTGTCTGCTCGCGCCTTGAATTTTGCTTTGGCTTTCTCAAGTTTTGTACGCACTTCTTCCTGAATATTGATAGCATTCTCGACCAACGAACTTGCTGCCTCACTGACCTTTCTACTTGTCGGCAACTTTAACAAATATTGGAGATGTCGATGTGTCTTCCTGTAAACAATGGAAAAAGGAGACATACCTGTGGAACTATGAACAATCAAGTTGTAGGCGAATTCAGCTTGAGGGATAGCTTGATCCCACATCTTTGGCTTCTCTCCACATATGCATTGAATTAAATTTCCCAAGGTTCGATTGACTATTTCTGTTTGTCCATCCGTTTGAGGGTGTGTTGTACTAGAATACTTCAATGAAGTGTCAAATTGTCGCCATAAAGTAGTTCAAAAACTCGCCAAGAACCTAGTATCCCTATCCGAAACAATCGAACTAGGAACTCCATGTAGCCGAACCACTTCTTGAAAGAATAGCCGTGCAACATGTGGTGCATCCGAAGTCTTGCGGCATGGGATGAAGTGAGCCATCTTAGAAAAATGACCCACTACCACAAAGACTGAATTCACGTCTCTGTGTTCAGAGAAGTCCCAACACAAAATCCATACTCAAATCTTCCCATATATCCTTGGGCACAGGTAGAGGAGTATACAAACCAGTATTCTGTACTTGTCCCTTTGTAACTTGACACATTTGACAGCGCCTCACAAGTGTTGCCACGTCCTTCCTCAAACTTGGTTAATAGTATCTCTCTTCAAGACTCAAAACTGTCTTGTCTCGCCCAAAGTGAGCGTCCACCAAGCCCGCCACCATGTAAGTCTCGAACTATCTTCTCCCTCAATGACGTCTTGGGAATACAAAGCTGATTTTCTTTAAACAGAAAGCCGTCCATGATAACATAATCTCTTACGGGTTGTCTTGTCAAATACTTTGCCCAAATCTCCTGAAAGTTTTCGTTGTCAACATAAAGCTTTTTTAAACAGTCAAAAGCAACAACTTCGCCTCGCAATACGCTCAACAAGGATACCCGCCGACTAAAAGCATCGAGTACCTTATTATCGACTCCTGATTTATGTCGCAAAGTAAAATTAAACTGCCTAAAATACGAAGCCCAACGTCCATGCATTTTGTTGATATGCCTTTGATTCTTGAAGTGTTGAAGAGACCGATGATCGGAGTAAATTACGAAGTCGTTAGTAATGAGGTAACTTTCCCAAGTCTTCAAAGAACGATAAACATCATATAATTCCTGCTCATAAGTACTCCACTTCTGCCGAGCTTCATTCAGCTTCTCGCTCAAGAAAGCAATGGGGCGCTTCTCTTGAGAGAGGATTGCTCCAATACATACACCACATGCGTTGCACTCAAGCTCAAAGAGCTTGTCGAAATCTGGAAACGACAATATAGGTGCAATAGTAATCTTCTCCTTGATAAGGGCAAAAGCTGCATTTGCTTCTTCGGTCCACTCGAAAACACCCTTCTTCTTCAAGCTATCCGTCATGGGAGCAACTATAGAACTAAAATTGCGAATGAAACGCCGATAAAAAGATGCTAACCCATGAAAGCTCCTTACTTCAGTAATACTTTTCTGAGTCGACCAATCCTTGTTTGCTTTGACTTTATCTTCATCAACCTAGATCCCTTGCGAACTTACCACAAACCCCAAGAACACTAGGTTAGTCGTCAAGAACACGCACCTTTTAAGGTTGATGTAAAGCTCGTTCTACTTTAGCACTCGTAAAACTTCTCGGAGATGCAACATATGCTCCTGTTCATCTCGGCTATAGATGAGAATGTCATTAAAGTAGACGATTACAAATCTTTCTAAGAAAGGTTTCAGAATTTGGTTCATCAAACACATAAAGGTGCTTGGAACGTTCGATAACCCAAAAGGCATTACTAACCATTCATAGAGACCCTCAATGTTTTTGAAAACAGTCTTCCACTCGTCGTCGGGTTGGATTCGGATCTGATGATAGCCACTCCTCAAGTCAATCTTCGAGAAGATGCTCGCACCTCCCAACTGGTCTAGCATGTCATTTAACCGAGGAATTAGAAATCTATAGCGAATTATGATCTTGTTAATGGCTCGACTGTCCACACGCATCCGTCAACCTCCGTCCTTTGGTGTCAACAGTGCTGGAACTGCGCATGGACCTATACTCTCTCGAACGTGGTCCTTCTAAATGAGGTCCTCAATGGTATCCTATAGGATCTTTTTCTCCTGTGGGTTCATACGATAGTGAAGAAGATTAGGAAGCACTGAATCCGGAATGAATCAATGTGGTGTTGAATATCCCTCATGGGAAGAAGTCCCTCTTGCAGCTCTTCAGGAACCAAAACTTCAAAGTCCTTAAGCAGTGACTTTATCTTCTTTGGGATCTCAATGAGTATCTTCACTTCTTCCTTCACTACTAAGGCAAATCTCTGCTTTAACTCCTTCGACTCGGTCAGAAATTCACCCTTGTTGCAAAGAGATATTCGTTTGGACTTTTGATCTTTGGGGTGCTTTGGAGAAGGTGGAATAAGTGGTAGGATGATCTTCTTATTATTCCATACGAAAGAATATTTATTTTTCTTGCCGTCATGCTTAGCATCGAGTCATACTGTTACGGTCGCCCCAACAATACATGACATGCATCCATGTCCACAATATCATAAGTAACAGTCATGATACGTCTTCCCTAGTGATAGTGGCACACGACATAATTCAGTCACCTTAACAGAGGGGTCCTTCTTGATCTATCCTATGGTATAAGGTACGAGTTTTGTTTCTGTTGGTAGTCTCAAGTGTTCCAAGGTCTTCGACACAATATTCTCACAGCTTTCGTTGTCAATGATGAGGGTGCATACCTTGTTGGCTGAACACCTAGAAAAGAAGATTTGATGTCGATGTGATGAATCTGGAGTCTCCTGGGCGCACAGAAGTCGTTGAACAACACATGACACGTTATCGCCCTCAATCTCGGCAACCTCTTCCTCATAATCTTCGTCAGATGTGTGTTCGTCTTCTGCCTCTTCATAATCCGCTAGATTAACCTTCCGTCGCTATGGGCACTCGTTGGATTTGTGTCCTGATTGGAGACATCGGAAACACTTCCCTGCAGTCGGCTTGACATACTGATTTGATTGAGTCGTCTGAGATGGTGGTTGAGTTGTTGACCGCTCAGCTGATCGTGGTGGATTAGACCGATCAGTCATCCTTGGTCCTGCCGACTCACCTCTTGCCTTCTCGGCCGAACTTCTTTGATCGGTTCGCCTGAAAGGTGATGTCTTGGAGGCCAATCTTTTCGTCTTTAGAGCCATATTGTGGGCTTCGTCCACGGAGTATATATTATGGATGACCACATTCTCTTGAATTGAGTACTTCAAACCGCCGATATATGTGGCTACGAGTCATTCCTCGCTCATCGACAAATCGCAACGAGAAGTAAGACGGAAGAACTCTTCGGTATAGGCTCTTACTGATCTGATGCCTTGACGACATTGCTCGAACTGGTTGTAAATGAACTGTTGGTAGTCGGGTGGTAGGAACCTAGCCTGGAGTAATTGCTTCATGCGTCTCCAAACCCGAACTAGTTACTTGCCTTGCTATCGTCTAGTGTTTTGAGTCTGATCCCACCATGCCGCGACTCCTCCTTTGAGACGATATGCTACAAACTTCACCTGGTTTGCTTCGGGCACATTAGCCATCTCAAAGAACTTCTTCACTTCATATAGCCAATCCAAGAAAGCCTTTATGTTCAGATTTCCTCCAAAGGAGGGGAGTTCTGCCTTCATCCGGTACTCTTGGTCGTGGTGATGTCCACCCGGTTGGTGATAATTGCAACGAGGGTTGAAGCCTCTGCCTAGACCTTTGCATAAGGTCGCCCTCCTTCGCTCGAGACGTTGTCGTACCAAGGTCCCTCAAATTGGGCATCATAGTCTGCTCCTTCGTCACTGGATTCATCATGTGGAGGGGGTTGGTTAGGATGCCGTCTATGATGTGGAGGGGGTTGATATGGAGGAGGTTGATACGGAGCGAGTTGATATGGAGGGGTTTGGTTTGGACGTCGTTGATATGGAGGGGGATGAACTGGAGGGGGTCAGGGATTGTACGGTGGTAAATGTTAGGGTAGCCTAACTCTGGGTTCGCTTAGGTAAAGACCGTCGATGAAGTTATTCCCATTGTTGAGATGAAGGGTAAGTCCTTCAATGGTTTGTTGAATGTTCTGAAGAGACGCCTCCAACGTGCCAAATCTTCCATCCATAGAATCCATCCTTGCAGAAAGATCATGTAGAAAAAATTCCTTCTCGCCGTCACCTGCCATTGTCGAGGATGCTGAAGCCGAAGCTCTGATACCACTTGACGCAGATGTAGAAACGAGGAGGCCGATCGGATATCGTTCCGATGCCGATAAGCCCTGACAACAGCAGGTAATTCACGAGTTTGAATCCACAAGCTTTATGTTTCTCAAAGTTGAGAACGAAAACAAGGAGAAAAATTCTCTTGATTGAATAATTGAAAAGTTGATCTATAATTTACTAATATTTATAGCCAACTAAATCTATCCTAACTCTAATAAAAAAGAAACTCTTAAGACTAAAAGGAAAATACCAAATCCCAAAAGGAGACAATAAAAAAGGAACTCTTTCCTAATCTGAAATCCGAGTCGACACGAGGCGTGACAAGTAGTAACGCTTTTCGTGTCGACTGGACATGAGCCGACTAACACGTGTCGACTAACATGTGTTGACTAACACCGTCCTTCGTGTCGACTGGGGCGTGTCGTCTCGTCCTGTCGACTGGGGTCTTGGAGTCTTGGGGTCTTGGGTCCTTTCGACTGGGGTCTCGAAGTCTCGGGGTCTCGAGGTCTCGTCTCGTCTGGTTTGCTGTCGACTCGTCTAGTTCGAGTCGTCGAGTCTTGTCTTGTCTAGTTTGTTGTCGACTCGTCTGTTTCGTGTCGTCGCGTCGTGTCTTGTAGATCTCCTGTATCACGTTAGGCGTGAACTGTGAAGGGGACACGTCCAAAGCAATGCACACATCCGTAATAAAGGGATGAAGTGGCAGCCGGATAGACGCCTGGGTAGCCATGAGAAAGTGATGGAGTTTTGTAGTGGAGTCGCTGGGATCAAGAGACGAAGAAGCCGAAATTCTAGGGCAAGAGTGAAGAAAAGCCCCTTTAACTGTCGAAGAGATATATATAGGCCCCAAGGAGGACACGTGGAGTAATCAGGATGATCGTCTCCATTCAAAATAGACGGAGGAGATTAGTCCTGAGATCCGAAGGGTCCACATGAAAATCAAAGCGCCGTCCTCTTTACTCCACACCCATTCACTCGAAAATCGAAGCAACTGCGAGGCATAGCTTTTTATGCTTTTTATAACGTCATCACGTCGTTTCAAATAGTGACGCTTCACCTACCCAATAAAGGCATCTTGGAACTCACCAAAGGACGTTTACTCAACTTACAGTCGTATCCGGCCTTGCAGGCTATCGCCACTTCGGTTTTCCCAGTGATGCTCTGACGATACTCTTTGACGACTCCCTCACGGTAGGGCTCAGACTCCAGGTGGGTGATACGAATCTAAGCCATGGCTAAGGATTCCTCTCGACGAGCGCTCGGCTCCTAAAGCTTGACAAGCGTCGCATGCTCTTCTTCCATCTGACTCCTCGCATGCAGCGCGATGTTTCTCGACCTCGACTTGCACCAGGTCACGGTCTCTTTCCCGAAGCGCCTCATCTAGCCTCCTCGCCTTTTTATTGCTCTCATGAAGCTCTTGCCTGAGCCTCTTGACTATAGGAGTTTCCTGGGCCGACGGCTCCGTGGCCCACGTGGGCGACCCCTCTGTTAGCCCTTAAGGCGGTCACCTCCCTTAGGAGCTTTAAATAAGAGGTCTGGATATGCTCCATCCGGCCGAATATCACCTGCTTTACTAATGCACCTCGGACGAAGTAGCTCCGGAGGTTCTGGTGAAGGTTAATGTTGGGGACTCATCCCACGAACTCATCATCGCGAGGAAACCAAAATTGCTCCACAGCCCTCGTTTCAGTAAGACGGGATCCGTGGACCGACCCTTTGACGTCCAGATGATGAGCAGGCTGATAGCGGTGTTCTGGAGCAGGCTCTTGGTTGAATCAGGGGCCGACCCCTGAAGATCCTGTGAGGTACTTTCGCATCCTCTCCACTCTTCTTCCCGGATCTCATTGACGTGATGGGGATATGGGAAATCCAACCCTACAGGAGGAGCTGTCTTCTCCACGATCGGCTCTTTGTCCGGATAGCGGGACGACTTGCTGCGG
>NC_033795.1:31849123-31891970 GCF_001876935.1 Asparagus officinalis
GACCTAAACCTCTCGTCGAGAGACTTCCCTCTCTTCTGGAGTCGACTCATCCACTTGAATGACGTTCGGTCTCATCCACTTCGGCTCTCGCATGAGAGACTTGTTCCTCGACCCTTCGCAGCCGCCTCCTCCGCCCATGGACCAGGGCAGCATGAGGCTCCATGTCAGTCGACTCAGCCTCCATTGGAGTTGAGTCTTGGCGAGGACGCTTCTCTAGCTTTGCCGACAGCCCTTCCTGGGGGTCGGCAAGTTGAGAGGCCGACACCGTAGCTATCTCGGTTGTGCCTAGGATTAGCGTTAAGGTCCTCTCCTGGTACCTGGCAGTAGGGGGCACGACTGAGATATTAGCCACCCGCAAGACTGAGTTATCGAGCAAGTACTCAGCATATCGTCCTGATCTGGTCTAGGGACATCTTCTGCGCGTTCTGACACAGCCATTAGCACATCTTTCCGTATCTCGGGCCAATTTGAGCAGCCCAACTCCAAGTCGTCCCCCATGATCCAGACAATCTTTTTCTTTCAATCTTTGTTCGAGTCGGGGAGATCGGTGATGAGCTTGAACTTGCTAACCATTTGAAAATAAAAGTGGGGCTCGGTTTGGTTCACCTTAACGGTGACCAGACGACCCAGTACCTTCAAGAATGGTTTGATTACCAGCCAATGGCAATCACCACGAACCCTACCAATGGTGTTTGGCTTCATCTGCGCTGGCGACACCGCCCAGATGCTTTAGATATAGCGGGGGCCTGATCCAGTCTATGGTCGTATATCGCTTCTGACCTCGTCGGCGCCATTAGCTGGTACTCTTTGGGAATGTCAAACCTCCCATAAAGCGCTCTCATCTGCGGCTGCGTCACTTTAGAGTGAAACCCCGCCAGCAGAGCGTTGCCTATCAACGGGATCGGAAGATGCCATTTGGCGGTGGATAATCGATCGCTTGAGTAGATGATCGAAAAGATTCTTGAGTTCTCAAATAGAATTTCAAAGAGCAATAACTGCTCCTCTCATAGTATTAGCCCTATTTATATGTAGCTGAACCCACAACTGTCGGAATCTCAACGGTCGGATCAGAATTTAGCCAACGGACGGGATGAACTTTCAGAATTTGAAGCGGCATCTCCCAGATCGAGGCACAACCCACCTACCCTGAACAGCTCGCAATCTAGCACGAAAAACGGAGTTGCAGCAGTCAAAAGGAATGTGTGGTGGCGTCAGCCACATTACATCTAAAGGGGCTTTTCAGTTCCCCCACCTAATGCGCGTCAGTTTTCGTCCAAGACCATAGTGTCATTTCACTTGGACCCGGTCCAACCCGACTCCAAGCGAAATGGGCCAACTGTTAAGGTGTTTTCAATCGCCAATATTAGGATCCGTCATTACTCCTAATTCGACCGACTTGACGCTTGGAATAGCTAAAGTCCCGATTCAGTCGACTTGCCGAGTTGACATCTCGCCAGAGTCGATTTGAAAGACGGTACTTGCCGACCCTCATCGAAGATGACTCGCCGCAAGCTTACTAGACTAATTATCTAGCCGACATCTCACAAAAGCCGACTCGAAAGGCGGCACCTCTCGACACACCTTCATACGAGACAAAAGGCGACTACGACCTCGAGCCCCCCGCTGACAACGCGTTGACATCACATTGTATGCGTGACAGGCGCCATCATTCCTTCATCCCCAATATTATTTATGATACATCGGACCATGCCGGCTTCGCACGCCGACTATCCCATCTTATTAAATGCTGAAGTGACCACGCCCACTTCGCGACTGACACCTTTAAAGTCATAGCTGACTCAGACGAAAAGACCAAAATGACCTTCTTTCGTTTCCATAAAAGGGGAAATCATTCTCAACATAAGGGTAAGCAATTTTCTCAGCATTTTTTTCCATTCCACTGCACTTAAGAGCTGTTATAGTTCGCCGCTTTCCCACTCCAGTAATTAGCTAACTTGATTGCGGAACCATACCCCGCCCTATTAGGAGTTGTTGAACGTGCAAGGAAGATTAACTCTACTCAAAACCAGATATTCGGAGAAGTTAGCGACTTCTGATCAATCTTATCCCGACTAAGTTATTGTGTGATTATCTAACATCAACAATTAGGCAGTTAGAAAAGATTGTTTGGCTCCATATTAGATGATTATGTAATTGTAGTTTATTTGTTTTACTGCAAATAAAAAACCTGATTCGCCTTACAACAAAAACAAAAACAAAAACAAAAACAAAGCCTTTTATCCCAAAGTGTTAAGGGATATATTATGGAGATCTATAATGTTATAGTATATTAAGACTAATATATTAGGTGTATAAATTAGAGATTTGGTGATTGAGAGATATTAAGAATGTAATTAAGAGAATAATTGTGAGATATTAATAATAGTATTAGAGCCAAGCAAACTCTAGCCTCCATAGAACCCTAGATCCTCACAAACTCTAGCCCCCCCAATTCCTCACTACTAAACTCCTCCCTCTGCCTTACAACCGCCCTTCTTTCTGGTCACCATGAACAGTGTTTTGCGGTGATTATTCACCGTGAACGTTATCACGGACTCTTATCTGCCTTGATTTCGATGGCCTTGTTGATAATCAGGATTGCTATTATTGATAGCGGTAGTCATCCTCGATGTTTATGTTCTCGTCACCGACTGTGCTGCCTAGATTTTCTTTCGTTCACTGCCTACTCAAATTGTTGATGCCACTTGTATTCTAAAAACTTGATCACCATTAGCTACCGGAAAAAAGGATTTCGATTGAGTCATGATATAGTTTAGAAATTGGTTTAATTAAGGTTATTTTCTCTGTTTCATTTGTTTGGTGGATCCCTAAAGATGGATCATTCGTATGACATATCCCTAAAGAAGGGTCATTTGTTTGTTAGAAAATGAAGAGAATCATTTGTTTGGTTGATTCCTGGAGAGGATTGTTTGTTTGGTTGATCCGTAAAATGGATCGTTCGTTTGGTTGATCCGTGAAAAAGATCGTTTATTTGGTGAATCCCTAGAGAGGATCGTTTGCTTGGTGAGTCCTTAGTAAGGATCGTTTGTTTAGTAGGTCTCTAGTCGATCTGTGAAGAAGATCGACGTATCGCATTTGGTGATTTTAGTTTAGATTGCTCGTGGTGGAAGATATTAAAAGATGAAGACACATATGATGAGAAAGGTCACACAGAAGATTTAAGCCTTTTAAGTCGTGTCATAAATTGGAGTACATCTTGTTTGTAACAAGTTGGACATGTATGATATACATGCTCCAGCTTTAGGGGGAGTATTAAGGAGTATATTATGGAGATCTATAATATTATAGTTATAGTAGGAATAATATATTAAAGATCATAAATTAGAAATTTGATGATTGAGAGATATTAGGAATGTAACTAAGAGAATAATTGTGATTACATAATTGTGTTCAGTCCCACATTGACTACACTATAAACTTCTTGTTATTGTATCCTTATATAAAGGGGAGTAGATGTAGCTTTTGAGATATGAATGAGAATATACAATATTTTATTATTATATCCTTATTTATTGCTTACAACCAAGTTCTTTTAGGACTACTACCCCCCCCCTCGAAACACCCAATAACTGTAGTAGTATCATTTTTCTTAAGCAGAGCACTTATTCTATCTCCAACCTTTTTTACCTCTACTACATTATCTTCTGTTATGTTATCTACAAGTATTCACACTTTGTTTCTGTTCTGCTTTCCCATGTATCAGATTTTATATCCGGTCTTCTTAATTTCTCTATATTTTTCACTTGTCGATTTAGTTTCCTGTAAACAAATTATACTAAACTTTTTCTTCTAATAATGATAATCTACTAATTCTGTTGTCATTTGGGTAAGAGTACCTATAATTTAAGTAGCTAACCTAATTATATTTTCTTGTAAATAGCTCCTACCTTTGTCTCCTTTATGATGTTCCAATCTATGTCTAATACTATTTGGCAATCTATTAGAGGATTGTAGTTTCTTAAATGTACTTGATTACTTGTCATCACACTAAGATGACATCGATATAACGTGTAGCATCCACGAAATGCCCTATCAAACCACCCTTGCCTATTTATCATTGCATTGGGGTCGCATCAATGCAACACATTGCGGTGGAGATCCCCCAATGAATAATCTATGGGGTTCATGTCACGTGGATCCAACTATGTTTTATTGGCTGCCGAAGTTAAAAAAGCCGTTACCCCTCTGTGGAAAAAGCCATTTCCCAATATAATTTGGCACCAGCCTAAACGACCCTCATCACAGTTGTTCAAGTGCTAGCTTCACGTTTTTGTTTGGGATGCTTCATTGCCTTCTCTGGCAACCACAAGAAATTAAGTAGAAAATCTCTCTCCCATAATTTGAGTAGAACTGCTTTGGCATAGATCATCTTGATTTCTCCCTCCATAAATTTATTGATGAAGAATAAAGATTCCCAACTGCTGGTCCCATGAGAAAACCAAAGCCATTGTCATCTACTCCTGCAGGGAGAAGAGGTACTCCCTACACCACAGTAACATTGACGCTATCCTCTGTGATGTGGATGCCACTGTTGTCTCTCAGCGGACGGCGCGAACTTTCAGGTAACTGAATTTAATAGTTAATAGTTAATAGACTTCTAGAGTCCACCATTGGCACCTAGTCAGTAGGCGACCATCGATGCCGGGGGCTGTGATAGGTCTTCTGGTGCACTACAGATCCCTCTCTTTACTCACTGTAGTCACCCTCTTCTCATCATTTCCTCAAGCATCAAAAGAAAATAGAAAAGAGCAGCATTTTGTTAAGGGAGAAGCAGATCGTTTTAAAAAAAAAGTAAAAGGGATGGAGTGATTGAAATCCTATATATGATTTGATCCACTTCCTTTTATCTAATGTTGCAGATTGACTTGTATATTAGAGTTCTTTATGTTCCTTGCTGATTTTCTACTTCTATTACTTTTTCTTTTTATGTAGGGGAGCTTATATTACTGTTATTCTACTGGCAGGCAATCCTAGTTACATGCAATGGAAATGAGACCGGCAATGGAGATTCTCCACTGAGAATCAAGCAATTGACGGATGAAAATGAAACATTGAAGAAAAGGTAATAATAATGGATATCATGTGGAAGTTGCTTTTTATGTCACCTTTATGATTAGTAGTGACAACTGCACTTTTGTAGGATAATGAAACTTGAAGAGAGAATAGCACGTGAATTGCAGCAGGAGAGGGAGAAGAATAAATTGTTAACTGAGCAGGTAAGTTTGTTGCTACTTGATTCTTATAATTTACTTCAGTTTATCACCTGGGATGGTTGTTTTGAAGTAGTAGCCTGATATCTCGTTCTTTGTCATCGTGCAATCATTGCTTCACATTGATGTCTGGTGATATTTTACCCTCATTAGAATTTGAGAAACCATCAAAGGGTCAACTTGAAATTCAAATGCTCATTAGCTTTCATTACATTTGTCTTATATTCCAAATCATAATGTGCCTACGTATTTCCTATAAATTACATTATCAGCCATAATGACTACCCTACACAAAACAAGAGCAGACAACCATAGTCCTTCTTTGATATCAAGTCCCATGGCTGTCCGATCTTATATTTAGTGTTTTTTCCTCTGCATCACGGCATTTTTCAACTTCCAGCAGTTAATTTTAAAAGCTAAACACTTAAGCATAGGCTACATAGATTCTCACATTTTGCAATTTGTAGCCTAAGTATGCATTCTTTAAGATTGCAACAGACACTGAGAGCACCATGTGGGACTGGATAGAGGTGATATTATATAGCTCCTAGTCCTCTTCTCTGCTCCTATTTCTCATTTTCAATCAATTGATATCATTGTTCAAGTCCTTGAAAAAGTGATTTTAAGCTCAAGGCACTGTTGTTAACCAGCCAAGTACCTGAGGAGTCGACATTGGGCTTTTCTAAATATCTGTCAGAGAAAACACACCATCGCAGATATGCCGTTCGATTAATGCATGACATGAAAAATACAATTAACCAGTTGGCTGCAGTTCAATATAATAAGCCTAGATTTCCACTGATCCAATCTATGTTTAAATTTTTGCATGTAAGGATCTCTCTTGTCGTACAGAATTTTAATTTTTAAACTTTATTATTTTGATGATGTAACTTTTCTCAAAAAATGAAAATAAAAAAATTGGTATCATCAGAGCAATAAGGAAGTCCTCTAGTTTCCAGGGTTAGTGCCTGATACACGGCAAAAGAAATAAAACTTAAAATGATGACAACTAATTACTTGATGTTCAAAAATCACTTGGTTAACACATTAAGTGTCAAAGAAGTTGCTAATCAGGCTGAGAAACAAATTGAACCATATCTGGTTGTCATATTGGCACCCAGATGCCAATATAGTGGAGGAAATAGCCTTTAACAGAACTGAATGGAAGCGTAGGATTCTACCTAGATGAGCTAATTGAAGCTATTCTAATTCATAAACATCTGGTTCTCAATTTGGCAGATGATCTTTCTTTTTTATAATATCAACCTAGGTGAAGAAAGAAACAAAATGGTGACTTGTTATTGCCCGTTGCAGCTATTGGAATCCATAAAGATTTGATTTGGTAACTGCTTGTAGATTTCAGTGCTCTAAATGTTTAAAATTGTGGGCTATCAACAGTTTGAAGCTGCAAAAAAGAAGCTGGATGAGGCAACTAAAGAACAGGAAGCTTTAGTCGACGTTTTCGCGGAAGAAAGAATCCGCCGAGACAAAGAAGAGGAAACTTTGAGGAACAAGTTGAGGGTAAGGAAGATTAAGATGCTTCTTTTATTGGCTTTGTTTTTATTTATCGTGAAGGGGTTTGTCATTGCATATAGTAACCCTGGCCAGAATCAGCCTATTTATGTTTTACTCCTGATGGGCATTTATATACCACACAATTTTCCTTGTTTCAGTACTCTTAAGTTGTAACACTTCTATGCCCGAGATATTTTTCACTATACTATGTTATTATCTTCTTTTAGACAACCATGTTATATGAAGTGATACGGCATTAATACCCTTTAAGTTACATTTTAAAAAAATCCTTTACCCAATTCTCATTTCTTCCCCATTTGGGCCATTTCTTGAACATTTTCAAACTGAAGCTTCAACAGTATGTATTCAAATTTTAGGTTATAAGGTTATCAAGCAATGGAGCAGTTGTTGAGACTTACGTAACTGCACATCTCACTGCAGAGATGTGCAGTTTCCCTATTAAATCAGAGTTCGATGAAGGTATAGGCTGTAGATCTAACTTGTTAAGATTGAAAAAATTTACCCATTTTTGAAATTAGGGTTAGGGTTGGGTAATTTGATAATTTACTGAGAAGATAAATCTGTAAATGGCAAAAAAAAATAGCGAGGGGAGACTGTTGGTTCCTTCAAAAAGGGAAATTTGATAATTTTACCCTACAAAATAACACCCCCTTGTGAAAGTAACAGAAAAAAAAGGAACTTTAGGCTGTGTTTGGTTTGAGGTGAAGTGAAAGAAAAGAAAATGAAATGGAAAAGGAAAAGAAAGAAAAAGAAAAAGAAAAAAGATTTTTTTATATGTTTGGTTAGAAAGAAACTTGTAGAAAGAAATTTGAAGGAAAATACATAAAAAAAATAAGATAGAAAAAACCATTAACCCTTATATATAAAAATTATACTAAACCCCATGAACTTTTAGTGTTTTGCAATAAACCCCTATAACCTTTGAAAATCACACCAAACTCCCATGAACTTTTTGGAATTGCAGAAAACTCCCATAAACGTTTTCAGTTTTGTAGATAACCCCCATACATTAGAACCAAAAAATAGCATAAAGAGGCATTTTGAAAGTCCATGGGGGTTTAGTGTAATTTACCTAAAAGATCATAAGGGGTTTCTGGAAAAGTTATTGGGCGTTTAGTGTGATTATGAAAATTCATGGGGGTTTACTATAAAGCACTGAAAGTTTATGGGTGTTTAGTGTAATGTACCATAATATATCCTATAAAGAGAGTTCTTTACATGATTTTTTTTTTCATATGTGTATAGTGTACTTAAACCTACATAAATGCCCTAGTTGGGCCACTGAATATAATGGTCTTAGCCCTGGTGGGGCCCACACTCAATCAATGGAGGATTTTTCTTCTCAACGCATTGGGTAGTGGCATCGACATAGCGGGAGTTGTCAGCACAGGGGGTAGTGGCATCGAGTTAGCGGGAGTTGTGGTCGACCGGCCCAGACAAAATTTTCCCCAACTTTCACTAGCTTCGGAGGAAGAAATTGAGAACGAAAATTCAGAGCCTTGTTTTCTTCTCTGATTCTCATTGTCATTTTCTTCTTATCTTTCCATCAAACCAAACAATACAAATCTATTTTCTTTTTCTTTTTCTTTTTCTTTTCTTTTCCATCGTTTTCAGTCAAACCAAACAGGGCCTTAGTGTATGAGTGCAAAATACAATTTAGAATACATGAGTGGAAAACCAGGAAACTTTGGGTTACCTGTTTATTCTTGGAACTGGTGGAATCATGTTTCTACCGTATCTTCTTATTGTATATATTTGATGAGTATATTTGCTTCTTTTTGAAGGATGCTTCTATTACGATACAAGATCTTCTGGAGAAGTTGAGCTCGAGCCGAAATAAACAAAAACCATCATGAAGAAATGAGAATGCAAATTAAACCTTGAAATTCTCTTTAGCAGTTGCATTCGCAACAGGATCACTGTTCCTACTTTAGAAACGCTACACAAAGGGATGAGAAGATGGTGAGGCATCCTTCATCAACTAAGTATTTAGTGCGTTATGTAAATATGAATCTCCCTTTAGTAACTTTGTATGCACGTGATGTGACTATGTAAAGTACAAGGCTAAGTTTCTTGCATGTATGAGTCTTGTATCTCTGATGTAACTTTGTATTGATTATCGATGCAAGGGTTATCTTCCTCTACCTGTCTTAATGCAAGGAAATTTAGTCCCATTGAATTTCTCATGTTAACTTAGTAGGTATAAAGCTCTCTTAAGTTTGAGATGTCAACTACTTAAGAGCGTCTCTGATGCTACGATATATTCACTAAAAGAGTGCAATATCCTTTTGTCTGTATGTTATGTGTATTGTTCCTTTGTACAAAGAAGAAATCTCTTCTATTTTGGTTAAAGATTTGTATGTTATGCAGTATGTATTCTCTTTTTGACGTTTCTGTGGGTTTTCTCTCCAAGGATTAGGATTAGTTTTCTGGAACCTTGTTTGGCGTAAATGGAATTCTAGAACTCAGTAGTTTTTTTGGGTTTGGATTCTCTTGGCAAACAAAAAAGTAGTGGTGGGACTTCTGCTCTATTATAATTGTTGATTATCTATTTGATAGTTGATTATCTATTTGATACCTAGTGGAGTGCAAATTAGGACTTAGCAATTCATGTTGTTATGGTGAGTGTTAAATTTAAAAAGAATTTCAACCATCCCTCTAGATGATAAACGGTTGTTATCAAAAGTAGCAGTCTATTAACTATTTGTTAAAATGGAGATGGTTGTGTTGTGTTGTGCTTTTTTATATGGGTGCTATTTTCATACACAGCCCACATGAGCAGAAACTAAGAAGAGTCTAACACCTGTTAAGAAGGTAGAAAATGAGATCAAGGAATACGACACTTGAACTAAGATTGATTAATGTGCATGAATATGAATAGCTTCAATCTAGCGATTAGTATAATATCCAAGTTGTCTTGTGCCGTTTTGAACGTTCCTTAATATTTGGGGCATTGCATGATGATGCGGTAGCAAGATCCGTCGGAGATGCTCTTCCTGGTGCTAAGAGCGGAATACGCAGACGCCTTGAACGATAAAGTGATCCAATGAATCAAGTTCATGACTTTTGACATATCTCCTGGCAGGAAGAAGACTGGTTTTGATCAGTTTCCTAAGATTATGCGAGTCCATGGTTGAATTTGCCCTTCTAAATTTGTGNTGCCCAAAAAAAAAAGAGAAAAAAACCACCCAACATTATTTAAAAAACAAGCCAACCCCCTAAAAAAAGGATTTTTCTTAGTTTAATACCACCTAATGATATTGCACGTCTAATAAGCATTTTGACTAAGCAAGTGATGTAGGACAAAAACTTATGTAGGATGAAAAGGTCAAGGCGTTAGAATGAGCCGAAATTCGCATAGCTCAAGTGGAACGGGCCAACGACTAAAACTCATGATCAAGTTTTTGGGCATCCGAGGTCGTCTAGGGCCTCAAAGTTGCGAGTTATGTTTTATGATTCCCTGTTGGACAATTTCGTAATTTTCATTTTTAGTTTCTTTTAGGGATTGCCTTTAAGTACTTTTCATTTGCCAATTGCAATGATTTTTTTTTCCTTGAATTGAATAAAATTTCTCTTAAAGAAACCCTAGTCGTTTTGGCATTTTCTTTAAGGAAGCTATCGTGGCAAGGCTCCTATGATTTCACTGCTATGTCAGTTGGTATCAGAGCCAAGGTTTATCTTGCGCAATGACTAAAAATGACAACAACGATCCTAATATTGTACCCATTCAAACACTTCATGTGATGTAACAACAACTTGAACAATCATGACAACAACATGACTTAATGACGAAAGCATTATAGAACTTACAAAATGGGAATAACCCTAGACAACGAGCGATTCCTTAGGGTAGAGCACCTATTAGAGGCGGGGGCAATTCCCAGGATTCCTTGAATAGGGTTGATGTGGATTTGAATTCGGAAGGGGAGGAATATATTGCTCTTGGTTAGAACAATAATCAGTTTCTTTCTCCTGGGCGGAACAATGATCAATTTTCAAAAATTAAGGTTGATATTCCTTTTTTAGTGAAGATCTAGATGTGGAGGATTTTCAAGCAGGGTATTTTTAAGATTGCAAGCAGGAAGATCGGACAATCTAGCGGTATACATAGGAGTTTTATTGTCTGTCAGTGCAAAATAATCAAAAAAAAAAAAATAGAGGGATAGAGATTTCCAGGTACACCAATGGACTTCACACCACAATCAAGGATCAATCGACGACTATATATAGTGTGGATGAAGTGATTAATCGTGCCATGAATAGGCACAACTAACTAGTCCTAAAAGAAATCAGTCCAATTACAGGAGATTTGGTGAATCATCACGTGATCAAAATATAGTGTATAAGCAGTTTGATAGCCATGAGGAGGGATCCTAGAATTCCATTTAGAAAGCTACAAAGGGTATGGCTGGTACAGTTGTAGGGTCAAAAAATATACGATTGATTCTTGTTTTACGAATGTGTTCTATCACTTGGTAAGAATCCCTTATAATCGCTCTCTCTCGAGTACAAAGGAAGAGAATGTTAATTTGACTTCTCTTTTGTTTAATGTGGGCTCTGTGTGGCGAAAGGATGCTTTACTTGATACTTGAGTCGAGCTTGCTTCTTGTTGACGATTAGATCAAGATCGCGAAAGCTTTTGGCGACGGCTTAGGCTGCAAGAACTGAACTTTGGGTCTTAGGCTTGTGTGCAAAAGCTCTGTTTGGAATCCCCAATGATCCAAAAGTTAGCTTTCCATAGCTGCTCATGGCTATTTATAAGCCCTTAGCACGTAACTGATGTGCTAAAATCGTAGGTAGAGAGGCGTAACTGCCTCCTGCAATTTAGCCCACGTGGGCTGACTTGGTCCTCGTGGCCGTTACAGGCAAACTTCGTGTGGATGACGAGCCTCAATGCGTGGTAAGGTTTGTCAAATTAGAAGAGCTTCAACACACAGCGAGGTTCATCTGATAAGGCAAGCTTAACAGTATGGTGAGTTTCTCTTAACGAACTTTGTCTTCACTGACTTCGTCTGACGAGCTTCGTCTTCACTGGCGAACTTCATCTTTAATAGCTGAATCCAACTGCATTGTAAGTCTTGTGTGGACTTCTTATGACGAGCTTCACCTTCACTGACGAGCTTCGTCATCTGATAAACTTTGATTCTCGTTTCCAGTGATGAGTTTCGGACTTTGCTTTGATGCTTTCAAATGAGCTTCCAAATAATATTCGTCTTCACTGACGAGATGAGGTTCATCATGATAATGATCCTCGCCTGTTCATAATGAGGTGCGACCCTCATTTACCTTTTGGCATTTTTGAGTTATTTGTGTCGGGAACAAATTTTATTGCAGAATTCATTATAACTGTTTATCGATTACAATGAATACAAAAGAGTGAGCCTTTATGCTTTGTAAAAACTACTCTTTATAACAAAACAAGATCACATGTGCTCCCTAGAAACACACGCAAGAACTTTTATCATTCGCTGCTTGCGTGCGATCTTTGCCTGTGCTGGGGGTGCATTAGCCCGTGGACGACCGAATAACAAATCCAAGTTGAATCGTGAAGAAGGCTTAAGGTTGATGTTTCGATTTAGAAACAAAGACAGAAGTGGATATCTTAGTAAGGTAAGATAAAACACTCTTCCTAAGATTAAGTCAAAGATTAGATCTCGAGGAAACACCAAAGGCTTTTGAGGGTGCTTGGAAACAATGAAAACTCAATCTCTTGCTCAAAATTCGCCAAAAAGCTCAAGTCTCTGCCTAGATTCTGCTTTGTCCGCCCCATCCTCCTTGGTTCTAGTCCTATGAGGATATTTATAACCCATAGGGATTATAACTGAAGGTTGAAGTCGAAAAGAAACCACCTGGACAAACTCTCATTTCCGAGACAGTTGCCACTATCTCGGAAACAGAGCTCAATTCTGGCAGTTTTGTAACTACCTCAACTACGTTTAATTGCCATTATTACTATGGTTATGGGCGTGATTTTTTTCTGGCTTCCCTATGTTTTTGGATGATTCCCAATAGTTATGAAGCCACGTGGATTGCACAAAACTCGAGAAAACCGTCGCTAAGCCCACTCTAGTTTCCGATACAGTCGTCGCTGTCTCGAAAACTATGAGTTGTCTCATAGCTTCTGAGACGTTTGTGTCTCAAAACTTGTGTGATGCACTTCTTGGGCATTCCTTAGTTGACCTTTGAGTTGATGAGATTCATTGACTTTTGTTAAAGCATCGCAAGGATCGTTGAATTTTCCATTTAGTTCCTTGCAATATTAGGAGCCGTATGACGAGATAGGAAGCTTTCAAATCGACTCAAGGCGTGTCGACTGACACCGCCTTTCGAGTTGACATGAAGGGACTGGCTTCGGAGGTTGGTCTTTTGCCGAGACCGGAGGTAGGTCTTTTGCCGAGACACTTGCTAGTGTCTCAGACAAAGCCGCCTCTTCCGAGATAGTGGCAATTGTTTCGGAATTTGAGTCGACTATCACTGTCTTTCGAGTCGGCATGGAGAGGGTCTCGTCTAGGACTTTGATATGTCGACTTATATCGACCTTTGAGTCAGCATGAAGGGGGTCTTGAGTCGACACGAAGGAGATCTTGTCTGGGGACTTCGTCTCAGACTTCGAGTCGACTATCACTACCTCTCGAGTAGGCACGAAGGAGTCTCGTCTCGGGACTTCGTCTCAGACTTCAAGTTGACTAATACCACCTCTTGAGTCGGTACGAAGGAGATCTCGTCTGGGGACTTCGTCTTAGACTTCGAGTCGACTATCACTACCTCTCGAGTCAACACGAAGGAGATTTCATCTCAGGTCTCGGCTCGGACTTCGAGTCGACTACCAATGACTTTCGAGTCGACACGAAAGAGATCTCGTCTGGGGACTTCGGCTCGGACTTCGAGTCGACTACCAATGCCTTTCGAGTCGACACGAAGGAGATCTCATCTCGGGTCTCATTTGATCAAGACGTCAGCTACCTTTCGAGTCGACACAAGAAGTGTCGTTGTTGGGTCCTTTTGTTTTGATGATGTTTAACAAACAATTTACCACTAATGTTGTTTATCTATTATTTGTATTTTTATATTTATTCTAGGCAAACAATGTGTTGGAGGATGGATAGAATCGAGCATTCATGATCATATCCAAGGGAGGTTGGCAGAATAGTGGTTGAAGCCTTACAATTCAAGTTGAAGATCCAAGTTAAGGTTCATCCGTAAGTGTACCAAGATAGAGCTTCGTTAAAGATCACAAACTTGGGTATAATTAGTTTAGGGTTTATATTATGTGTGTTAGATTTAAGCTCAATATCATATACACACACATTTTATTGGTTTCTATGTATATATATATATATATATATATAGTTATGTATATATACACAACTTTTGGTTTTATAGTTTATAAGTTTATATAAATATGAAACCTATATTATTGTTTACATATATATACATGTTTCATATTTATCATTTTGTTAAATGCATATTGTGCAAAACTTCATTTTTGCATAATATTGAGTTTTTAGTTTATAGACTTAACAACAATAGTTTGTATCTTTTATCAAGTCTATAAAATCAGTTTATAAAGTTTTCAAAACATTGTTTAGTCAAAATGACAAAACAAGTATGTTTTATTTTTATGTTTTGAACCATTTTGTAAAATAAAGAGATTTCTCAAATGGGAAGTGCTTTGTAACATGTGTATTATCATGTTTACAATCATTTCCCAAAGTTTTATATTTTTCTGATTTTATTTGTTATTTTTAAAAAAGGTTTGAAAATCAGATTTTTGTTTCAAAACATGTTGATAACTTGTTATCAGTCGACTGATGTGTCGACTGAAGAAATCGCCTGGAATGTCAAAAAGTTTTTGTTTTATTTTGGTCGACTGACCAGTCGACTGATGAGGTCATCAGTCGACTAATAAGGTCGTCAGTCGACTGATGAGCTGGAAAATATCTCTAACGGTCAGCTCATCAGTCGACTGATGAAACCCGTTAGTCGACTGATGCTGTAATGACTAGTTTTTTCCAGCCTGTTTCAGTTTTAGTTTTTTGGTCTTTTTTCCTTGTTTTCTCTTGGCTTTGGGGTTCCTATAAATACCCCCACATATCTTCAGTTCTATTCACTGAAGAGAAAAGTTTTACAAGGGTTTTAATAGTTTGTTTAGTTTGTTTAAAGTGTTTAAGCGTTGTTTCAAGTTTAGTTTGTGAAGCAATTTTTACACGAGCAAAGTGGAGATCATCCTTTGGTGTTTGAGCAATCACTCTTCTTCCTCTCTCTTGTTATCTATAGAGAAGTTTCCTTAAACTCAATTCTAGCTATTTTATTGTTTTGATTTAATTTCCATAAGCTAGATTTCATATTGAGTTTAATTGTTTTTATTGAATCTCTTTGTTCACACATAACCATTAAGATTATTGTATTTACATTCATAGTATAATTTGGGTTGTAGGTTTGTGACTTAGAGTGTGAGCTTACATAGCGTTCTCATCCTTTGTAGAGAACAAACTTTATCATATTCATGCTAAATTGTGAGGTTCACTTTGTATTACACTAGTATACCGAGAGGAGTGTGTGGTGAGAGATGAGGTCATCCCAAGAGGAGTGGGGTAGGTGGTAATGCCTAGAAAGAGGTTGTAATTCCTAACACTTGAGAAAGACACGGACTAGAGACCAACACTTGAGGTGGTAGTTAGTGTGTTTACATTGTGAGTGATTGTAAAGTTTTTGGTGAGCTAGAAAACCGAGTGTGAGGTATAAACGTTGTTCGGGTGAGCATAGAAAACCCGGTTGTGATAGTGGAGATCTCCTCGAGGTGAGAGCGGAGACGTAGGTTGTGGGGCCGAACTCCGTGATCATATCTTTTGTTTGTGATTGCATTAGAGTACTTATTCTTGTATTCATATATTATATCACCTTTGTGTATTACTCTTCATATTACCCTATCACATTTGTAGATTATTTATTTTACCCTTGTATTAGTTTATATATCCTTGCATATAATTCACCATATATCTCTTTGCTAGGATATATCCATATGCTCATATTGCTTATTCTTGTTCATAACACATTGTATATCTATCTTGCAAGAATAGTTTGTTGAATTAGTTTTAAAGCTCATAAAATCAGATTAGATTAGCATAAGACCCTAATCACCTCCCCTCTAGGGTCTAATAGTCGTATCGTCTAGTTAAGATGTCGGCTACCTTTCGATTCGACACAGGAGGTGTCATCTCGTCTGGTTAAGATGTCGACTACCTTTTCAGTCAACATAGGAGGTGTCATCTCATTTGGTTGAGACATCGGCTACCTTTTGAGTCGACACAGGAGGTGTCATCTCGTCCGGTTGATTGAGACGTCGACTTTTACTCGATTTGTTAGGGTCATCGGATTGTGATTCCCATTGTTGATTTGGCTCCTTTGTTGATCTTTGGCATTACATGATTCTATATAACTCAGATGATGACGTTTATCGCCTTATTTTCAACTTGAGCTATGTATGATACCCTATAGGTAATTTTTGATGCCTACAGATACCCCCTCCAAAGTGTTTTAGCCTCATTCTTTCATAGAGGAGGCTGAAATACTTTGGATATGATACACCCAGCCTTCACTTCTTAGACTTCTTTAGCTTTTAGTCTATTCAGTATTTTGTTGAATAGCCAAAATTCTTCCGGTGCTGCGTTTATCGTCTGACCGTTGTCAAAATCTTGAATTGAAGTTAGTGTGTTGATTTCTGAATTTAGCTCGTGTCGTTGAATTAACATTGAATTGATCATCATTATCGGGAATTCGTATCTGAATCATAATTGAACTCCTCGGGATTATCCTTTTGACCTGGAATCTCATCCTGAGCCTTATTTCGGCAAAAATCATTGACGTGTTGATCGGCGTAGACCTTCGTTACAACATATTGACCGGCATGAACACAGTTTATATTCATACGTTAGCTGGAGTCTACACAGTTTAAGCTCTTAAGGTGTTGAAGCGTGGAGAATCACTTTATACTCGTGTACTCATTGGAGTTTCAGGAATCAGTTTAACCTCATGTATCCGTTAGAGGTTCAAAGAGATGCAGTTTATACTCGTATATTCATTAGAGTGTTCAGGAATTAGTTAAACCTCATATATCCATTGGAGGTTCAAGGAGATGTAGTTTATACTCGTATACTCATCAAAGTGTTCGGGAATTAGTTTAACCTCATATACCTGTTAGAGTTTTAAGGAGATGTAGTTTATACTCATATACTCATAAGAGTTTTAGGGAGCGAGCAGTTTATATTCATATACTCATAGGAGGTTCAAGGAGATGTAGTTTATACTCGTATTCTCATTGGAGTGTCGAAAGAGCAAGCTGAGAATGCATCGGACGCTCACCAGGTTGAGCTCTTTGTGCGAGATTTGATTGTAGGATCAGCTGTAGATGCTGATACGACTACAATTTCAAAGGCTACCGAACATCTCAAGGTGCTCCAGTCACAAGACCAACTAATAAAGCTGGTACATCAATGACTATTAAAGCTGATTGGAGATGAAGGTTGTACAAGCTTTGTGAAGAGAAGCTCTCAGAGCTAGAAGAGCGAATCTGTCGTCGCAAGATGCTTATTTAAGCATAATAGGATTTTTGGCATACCCTCAGCCATCAACGGATTTGATAAGCCTTTACCGACTATCGTTTGAGTCGGGCTAGCATATAAATTATCTAAGTCTGTTCCACATGTAACGTTGTGCAAAAAGAATGAATTTTTTTAGACTTGGTGCTATGATATTGAATACATAGACTTTATCGTTTTTACGGGAACGAACCACCCGATAACGTACGTTAGGCGTAGGCTTATCTCTAATTAGGGATCGAGATAATATCCCTCATGTGTATAAGATATGGATTTTGGTTAGATTGTGTCTTTTCTTGGGGCAAAAATGAATCCGGTGCTAGAGAGGAAGAATTTTATATTCTATCTCCAGGTCTTTTCTTGGGGCAAAGACGAACCCAATGCTGGAGAGGAAGAATTTTATATTTTATTTCCTGCTTGTCTTCTCTTGGGGCAAAGATGAACCCAATGCCAGAGAGAAAGAATTTTATATTCCATCTCCTGCTTGTCTTCTCTTGGGGCAAAGACTAACCCGATGTCGGAGAGGAAGAATTTTATATTCTATCACCTGTTACAAGAAAAACTCAAAGTGGGATCTCCACTTTGAGAATCCTGAAGGTGAAACTAAAAGTGGGATCTCCACTCTCAAAATCGAAAAGATCTGAATAACCCTAACTTTTATAGTATTGATTACCCAGTCTGACTATGAATTTCTCGTTTATTGAGATGAAATTCTAATTTTAGCCCTAACTATAGAAGGATTTGTCTAAAGAGGAATGAATGGAAGCCTTTCATTTATCAAAATGGAATTTCAATTCTAAAAATGGACTTCTTGTTCATGGAAAGAATCGAGAGAGGATTTTGGTTTTGGCCCTAACTATAGAAAGGTTTGACCAAGTGGGAGTTAAGACAATTCTACCTTTTATAGGCTTGATTGTTCAAATTGGATGGAGGTCTTTCGTTTATCAAAAGGGGATCTTAGTTTTGTAAGTGGATCTCTTATTCATGGACGGAATCGAGAGGGGATTTTAGCATTGGCCCTAACTGTAGAAAGGTTTGAACAAGAAAAAGTGAGAGTGGAGGAACACATAACTGTGAAAATATTTATTTGTACAAATCACTCATTAAGGGTTTTCGGTGTCAAGTGATAAGATCCTGACACGAAGAGGTTCGATGATTGCCATGGATCAACAAATTGAAATTTTGAGTGTCATGTCAAGTTTTCAATAGTGGGAGTGTTAAAGGTTAGATACAGTGGGGAGCTTGAAGGATTTTAATCCATAAAGAATTTCGGTGGACCCACCGTCAATTTATTTGATCAGTGAGAGATTTTATGGTGGGGGCTGCGAATCATCAAGCATTCCACCAAACTATGGGAGTTTCGTGAGGAAAGATTGGCTATATGGAGTCATTGAATCTCATCTCGACGAATGAATGCTCAGAAAGTCACAGTGGGATGTTCTTTAACCATCTTGGAAATGATTAAATAGCCACAGTAGGAGGTTCTTAATCATTCTTTATAATAATTAAGAATAAATTATTCAGATGATTAACTTCTATCAACCAATTTTGGGTTATCCTTAAAAATACTATGTACATGATTCTCTAGGAACTTCCCATTTAAATAGGTTATCCCGAACGTACTAGGGATAGTACTTCTTCAGAAACTTCCCATTTATTAGTATCATGAGTTTGTTACCATCTTGGGTGACCAAGCGATATGCACCGTTCGAATAGACTGTCTCTATTACAAACGACCTTTCCTATTTGGGTTAAAATTTATCTTTCTTCTTAGAATTGAGTATCATTGGTCGTTGAACGGTAAGAACCAAGTCTCCTTCCTGAAGCTTTGTTGTTAGACTTTCTTATCAAAGGCCCTGAAAATTCTGGCTTAGTAAAACTCAATTTGTTGTTGAGCTTCTAAGCGCTTTTCATCTAACATCTCAAGTTCTTCGAGACGTTTATGATGTTGTTCTTCCATCATCATACCTGTTGCGAGGGCGATGCAGAGGGAAGGAATTTGGATTTCTAACGGGAGGATGGTTTCACATCCGTATACTAGGGAATATGAAGTTTCTCCAGTATGCGTGCGGGCGATGGTACGATAGGCCCAAAGAGCTTCACCAAGTTTATCGTCCCAATCTCGCTTATTGGTTCTCCTAAGCTTTGACAAAATCTTTATGATAGTCATGTTGAAAGCTTTAGCCAATCCATTCACGGTGGGATTATATGCCGTCGACGAAACATCTTGAATTCTGAATTTTTCGTAGAATTTGATGAAGACGTTACTGACAAACTGAGGGCCGTTGTCATGTACAATTTGTTGGGACACCGTATACGTAGATAATATGGTATTTGATGAATTTGACAACATAACTTGTCTTTACTTCTTTAAGTGAAATTGCTTCAGCCCACTTAGAGAAGTAGTCGGTGATTACTAAAATGAAGCGGTCACTTTTGACAAATGGAGGAAAAATAGGACCAACGACGTCCATTCCCCATGTCTCGAATGACCATGATGTAGTCGAAGAGTGCAAATGCTCCGAAGATTGGTGCATATAATTTGCATGTATTTGACACATGTGACATCGTCGGACATAGTCAACTGTATCCTTGACTATGGTTGGCCAATAATATCCCATTTTCTGAGTCGATCACAGAGTTTGGGATCAGGTTGGTGTGCGCCATATATTCCATCATGCGCTTCTTTAAGTGCCTCTTTCGCCTCTTTGGTTGAAAGAAACTGGAGTAGCAGACCATCATATGCACGACGATACAACATTTGAGTCGCTGTGTTATAATAGAATCTCGTTGCTCTTCGTCGAATCGAGTCTCTTTCTTTTATGTCTTCCGGTGATACGAGTCACTGTGCGAGCACCTTTGATCGCGAAATTATCAAGGTGGGTTGAGAAGAAAATAACAAGAACACAAGAACAATTCAGTGGTGGCGAAAGAAAATACATTCTCTAGATTATGAGAATAAAATAGTTTACAATCTCTCACAATCTTACTAGAATTGAAGAATAATCTCTCTCAATTCTTAAATACAATCTAATCTCTCTTGATTGCTTTCTCCTCCCTTTTTTTAAAATCCTAAAACAATCCCTTATATAGGTGTAACAACGTGGATGGCAAAGTGATAAATAACCAAGCCCAAATCCTACAGGAATTCGTGCAAACAGAAACCCAAACGAACCAGAAAACCGTTGATGAGTTGACTCATAAACAAGCATGAGTCGACTCATGCCAAGTGAGTCGACTCATGATGAGGTGAGTCGACTTGTCAGAAACTTTTGACAAAACGGCTGAGTTTCGTAAGTCGACTCAAGACAGGCATGAGTCGACTCAACCTGATGAGTCGACTCATGTATATGTATGAGTCAACTCACGGGCTAAAAACTAGATGCTTCGATTCTTCGATTCGCTGTCTCGTTTCACGCTTCAACCTACATTCCAGTGTATTGTTTTACCCCTCTATTCTCAAGTTACCATGTGAATCATCTATTCTCAAGCTCCCATGAGGATCGCTAAGTTTCGAAGAGAAGATACACCCGTATCATGGATCCCTCTTTTAGGAACTTGAAGTCCTGTTCAAGTTAGAACTTTAACTGAGGAAACTCACGAGCTCCTCCTTCCCTGTTGAACCACTTAGCCTTGCTAGTAACCTGACCTTGACGTCCAATGAGAAACGACTCCTTCATCCTCTGCCTCGTCATGGTCGTCTTCTGCTCCAAAATACAATCTTCCTTTAGTGACTCCTCTCTATCAAACCACAAGTCTTCAACATACGGCAAGATCACCTTGTCATCACCTTCATCATCTAGCAATGGAGTCTCGAACAACTTCAAATACTCGGTATTGATCACCGAATACATGCCTAAGTAAGGTGGCAAATCCAGCCTGAAGGCGTTGTCACCAATCTAATCGAGAATCCAAAATGGACCATAACGTATAGGTTTCAACTTCTTCCCTTATCCCTTTAGCCTCTCCTTACTCAATTTTAGCCATACCATGTCGCCTATGCCAAAGTTACGAGGAACCCGATGTTGATCATGCTTCGCCTTGTACTTGGCTTATGATTTCTTCAATTAAGCTTCAACTATGGCATGAATATGTGTAATCTTCTTTAGAAATCGCTGAGCGCGTTATCTCTCACTCCCTTCCTTACCGTCGGCCGTAGCTTCACTGGAAAACACGAGATCAAATAGACTCGGAGGTAAAAACCCATAACAAGTCTCAAACAGTGACTTTCCCGAAGATCCATGAATAGCCTGATTAAATGCAAACGGAAGATATGATAAGCTCTTATCCTAAGTCTTGGGATGCTTGGAATTGTATCCTTTCAACATATGTACCATAGTTCGATTAACTACCTCTGATTGTCCGTAGGTTTGTGGATGAAAGGCCATGCTCTTCTTCAACCTGTCAAGATCTCCCTCCTAAAACTTGCTCAAGGTAGTCAAGTATACCCTACTCAGCTGCTCCTCATAAGTCCTAATGACTAACAATACAAACCTCTTGCTCGCATTCACTAGCCACTTCGCCTGAGTCACTATCACCAAACTCGTCTCCTGTGGAAGAGATGCCGAACAAAAGATGAATTGCTCGTCATCTTTGGTGAACGTATACTTCTGGGCTCACCTATCGTAGACCATAAACCTATCTCATAAATAAGGATTGCCCAGTATTACTTGGCAAACATCCAACAGAATGATGTCGCATGTGACCTCGTCAACATACGACTCATGGAGTGTAAATCTGAAAGTGCATTGGTTGACCACACTCAATCCCGCCTCCTTTTGAATCCACCCTAAAGGATAGGGTATCAGATGTTTAACCGTCTTCAATCCCAGCTTCTAAACCAAGGCCTCAGATATCAAATTCTTCTGTATCCCTAGATCCACTATGGCATCAACCAAGCTGGTCTTGACCTGCAATTTCAAAACAAAGAGCTGCTCCCTTGGGTCTGCGTCCTCAGTTGTGGTCTGCTTCCCCGCCATAAGGTTGAAACTGCTATTAGGTTCTGTCATCCCGGGAACTTCCTTCGGACCCTGAGCTACTACATATGCCTTCTCCTCCTCCTTTTTCTTCAATTATTTTGGCTTCAGATGAGGATACTTCTCCCAGCAACGATCAGCTACGTGCCCTATCTGTTTGCAGTGATGTCAATACTACCTTACCCGAATCACCCTTCTTCTTCTCTTCCTTAGGCTGAGAGCCACTAGATTTGCCTCCCGTCTGTTTGGAGTTTCCTTTCGTTTCGTTGCCCTTCTTTTGCCTGCCCTCAATGGCAATGGCCTTCACACTCGCTTCTGCCATGAACTCGACTGTGAACAACTTCATCTCCTTTCAGATATATTCATTCAGACCCGCCATATATTTCATAAAGATAGAATATTTCTCCATCGCGATGTTAAGAACCATCACCTGCTACTGGAACTCCGTCGTATATTCTTGAACGGTCTGGTTAAACCTTTGGCGCAATCCGTACCACTTATACCAACGCTCCTCAAGGAAACCTACTGGGTAGAACTGCTTCCTCAGTAGCTCCTTGAATTTGTTCCACGACACCACCTTTTGTTCCTGCTTGCAATAGGATTTTTACCATGTCAATGTATGCCCCGAAAGCTTCAAAGTCGCGAACACAAGCTTCTCCGTAGATGAATATCCGTAGAGGGTAAAATACGTCTCCATCTACTTGATCCAATCATCAATCCTCTTGATGTTGACACTTCCATCATAAACAGGAATCTCTACCTTGAAGTCTATCTTCAAATTCTGGTAAGAACCCTTACCCCCTTAATGTGAAACAGTTTTGACAATCTCGACCTTCCTATCAGAATCAGATTCCTCGCCTTCTCCATCAGACTCCATAAGTTTCTTCTTGCCTTTCGAAGAATCCTATCAGAATCAGATTCCTCGCCTTCTCCATCAGACTCCATAAGTTTCTTCTTGCCTTTCGAAGAAGATTCCTCCTTTATCAGACTCCATAAGTTTCTTCTTGCCTTTCGAAGAAGATTCCTCCTTTTTGTCCTTTTCTTGAAAGATATTGATGAGCTGTGTCAGCGTCGAACTCATTATCTCCATCTGTTTCTCCAATGCATCTAGCCTCGCTGAACTATCTCCTTCAATCATCTTCTTCTTCCTTAATTTTTGGACTCCTTCCAATAAAATAAGGATCTCGCCTTGTTTCTTGTATTACGATCGAATCAGGACCATACACAAGATGCCCTCTTCACAGGATCTGATCGCTCTGATACCAACTTGATACGAGTCGCCGTGCGAGCACCTTTGATCGCGAAATTATCAAAGGTGGATTGAGAAAAAAATAACAAGAACACAAGAATAATTCAGTGATGGCGAAGAAAAATACATTCTCTAGATTATGAGAATAAAATAGTTTACAATCTCTCACAATCTCACTAGAATTGAAGAATAATCTCTCTTAATTCTCAAATACAATCTAATCTCTCTTGACTTCTTTCTCCTCCCTTTTTTAAAAAATCCTAAAACAATCCCTTATATAGGTGTAACAACGTGGATGTCAAAGTAGTAAATAACCAAGCCTAAACCCCATAGGAATTCGTACAAATAGAAACCCAAACAAACCAGGAAACCGTCGATAAGTCAACTCATAAACATGCATGAGCCGACTCATGCCAAGTGAGTCGACTCATGATGAGGTGAGTCGACTCGTCAGAAACTTTCGACAAAATGGCTAGGTTTCGTGAGTCGACTCATGACAGTCATGAGTCGACTCAACCTGATGAGTCGACTCATGTACATGTATGAGTCGACTCATGGGCTGAAAACTAGATGCTTCAATTCTTTGATTCGCCGTCTCATTCCACACTTCAACCTACATTCCACTGTGTTATTTTACCCCTCTATTTTTAAGTTACCATGAGAATCATCTATCCTTAAGCTCCCATGAGGATCGCTAACTTCTGAAGAGAAGATACACCCATATCATCCGGTAAGATACCGTGCAAGACATAGTCAATAATGGGGAATCACCAATCTCGAGGCTCGAGTTTAATTCTGGTTGAGTGCACTTCTTTAATGTCTAAAGCACAATCTGGTATAAAAAGCTGGTGAGTTCTCACCGTAACCAATTGTTCTGTCTCGGGTGGCTGTGCCAAAGATACCACTAATGTCGCCAATGCATCTGCATATGCATTCTGGAGACGCGGGATGTACTCGATGAAGAATTCTTCAAACGAGTCTGCTATTTCAATGGTCGCCTAGTAGTACGGGATTAGGTCTTGGTTTTTGACTTTGTACTCTCCTCGAACTTGATTGAATATCAGTTGAGAATCACTAAAGGCTTCGAGATATTCGACCCCCAGCTCTTTGACAAAACTAAGTCCAATGAACAGCGTATTGTATTCGGCTACATTATTGGAGCACGACTCAGTAAGTGAATAGACTTGAGGCAATATGTGTTTCTCCAGGGAAACTAGGACAACTCTGACACCTAAAGATATTTTCGAACATCCGGGAGTGCTCGCCACATTGGTTGCTCGGGAAGCACCGTCAAAGTATAGTTGTCACACTTGTTGATGCGAAGTTGTATTGACTTTGTGGGTTTCATCCACTAAATCTTTGTACAATTTGGTTGTATCCTTCGTAGGGTTAGCTGCTAGAAGATTGCAAATTGCTTGCCCTTTCATCGACTTTTGTTGCTTAAAGTGCAGGTCATACTAGGAAAGGAGTAGGGCCCATCTTGGTAACCGCCAATTCATTAAAGCCGGTTGAGTCATGAACACCTGCACTGGGTTGACATTAGAAATGACGTAGGTCGTTTTTCCAACCAGGTAGTGTCGCATCTTTTGGATAGCGAACACCAAAGCGAGGTGCTCCTTCTTGATCATCGGATATCGAGATTCAGCCCCTACTAAAGTACGACTCAGATAGTACACTGCCTATTTGTGACCGCTATCGTTATCTTGTGCAAGTAAAGCACTTAATGAGTGGTTTGTCACTTTGACGTAAATTAAAAATGATTTACTCGATTTTAGTGCAACGAGGACAGGAGGATTCACTAGATATGCTTTAATATCTTAAAATGCTTTCTGACAGGCATCATCCCAAATAAATGATACATCCTTCTTCGCGAGCTTGGAGAATGGTTGGTATTTTCCGGAGAGGTTTGAGATGAACCGACGAATATAAGTCAATCGTCCTTGTAATCCCCTGAGTTCCTTGAAGTTCCTCGAGGGTTGTAGTTTGTGTATTGCCTTCACTTTATCGGGATCAATATGGATACCCTTTGTGGTGACGATAAATCCAAGGAATTTATCGCTGGACATTCCCAGAAAGGATTTGGTAGGGTTCATCTTTAATTGGTGACTCCACAGGAGATCGAACATCGTCCTTAGGTCTTTAATGTGGTCATTTTTATTGTGGCTCTTAATGACCAAATCATCAACATAACATTCGATGATCTTCCATAGGTGTTCCTAGAAAATTTTAGTCATTACCCGTTGGTATGTAGCACCCACATTCTTCAAGCCAAAGGGCATGACTATGTAACAGAAGATACCAAGCGGTGTTCTGAATGCGGTATGCTTTTTGTCGTCCAGGTACATTTTGATTTGATTGTAACCTGAAAATCCATCCATAAAGGACATCCTCTCGAATCTGCACGTGTTGTCAATGATAACATCCATGATTAGAATAGGAAAATCATCCTTTGGGCAAGCGGTGTTTAGGTCTTTGAAGTCAATGCAGATCCTGAGTTTTTCATTCTTTTTAAGAACCGGAACAATATTCGCTAGCCAATCGGGATGTTGTTCTTCCCTGATGAGACCTGAATCGATTAATTTTTAACTTTTTTCTCAATCGCCTCCATGATCTACGGACAAAATCATCTCTGCTATTGCTTGATAGGTTTGACATCTGGTTTGATGTTGAGTCAATGCATCGCCACGTTTGAATCAAGTCCTGGCATGTCCTCGTAATTCCAGGTGAAAATGTCGATATATTCCCTAATGAGGGAAATTAACTCCTCTTTCTCATCTGGTGGAAGACTATCGCTGATGAATATGGGTTTTGGATTGACCTCGTCGTCCATGTTCACTTAGACCACTTTGTCTTCAGTGAGAGGTTCCTTTTGCTTGAATCGATCACCATATTGCATATTCAAGTGATGGATCCAATGGTCTTCCTAAGTTAGTATTTGATCATCTTCCTCTATTGTGGTAGGATCAATTGTACCCATGTTTGACATTAGGCCTCTAAACATTTCTCTAAGGTTGAAGTCAAAATCCCAATCTGTAGAATCTGAGGAATATTCATCTCTACTCGGGTTGGATGACTGGTTGATGACTTGCCAATAACATTCGTCGTCGAATGAAGAAACATAACCGAGACCCCTTTTGTGTTCGTAATAATTGTCGGGCTTCCCTCTTGGTACATAGGTAGGATGGGGTGGAACCCGTATACCTTGACCAAAACGAAGACCTTCACCGAGCGTAAGGTTGTATCATTGCTTCTTCATATAGTCATGTGCTTGTGAACTGTATCTGAAGAAATATCATCCAGGTCCTTCATCATCGGCATTTATTTCCAAGAAGAGATTGGAGGGAGGGGATGACTCCCCTTTACCAAAAATTATTTCTTTTCCACCCCCTGCCTTTACAGGTAGGACAAGGGTTATTCTGAAGGAGTTTTGGATGCTCTTATTTGTCATGCAAGATGACCGAAGCAGCATGTGTATGTCAGGGTTATCTTACAGTTCCTACATTATATTAGTAAGACAAAGCGAGTACTCTAAATCTTCATTATTGTATGATCGGCAAGTTGCCAATTACAACTTTCATCTGACGATTCGTGACCATCAAGATCGATTACAAGAGGTTCAATATCATTGAATACAAGACCTTCACCATAATCAAGCCCGATTTTAGTATCAGCTTGTTCTCTATTGTCTGTACCTTAGGCCGATGGTTCAATATCAGATACAGCACCGTAAAGAAGGAAATCAGTACAGTAATTTTCTAATCCCTTAAACGGTTACTTATCCGTGACTACCGTATTGACCTCATTATTAGTGTCAACATATTTCAGACACTGATGGAGGGTGGAAGAAACTATAACTTTGCTATGGATCCCAGGTCAACCTAATAGTAAGTTATAAGAAGTTTTGGCATCAATCACATAGCATGTCACCTCGGACTTTAGATCTCCAAGCTGACATTTCACTCGGATTTTTCCCAGTGGTCTGGATCCACTAGTATTGAATCCATAAATTACAATGCTCGTGGAAAAAAATTGCTAGTGGGTATTCCAAGATGATACATCAATCGTAGTGGCATGATACTAACAACGCAACCCGGGTCAACTTAGATCCGGTTGACAACGTTGAAGCCAATGTATCCAGTGAAATACAAAGTCCTGTCATGTTTTGAATTCCTCACTTGCATATCCTCCTTGGTAAAAGTAATGCAAGGGAATTATGTGGCCGCGAGGTTGCAATGTTGAACTGATGACTCCGGCTCCTCAGGGGTTGGCATAATCTGAGTGAGAAAAATATTAGAATCGGCCAAGGCTTCTTGTAAAGCTTCCCTGGTATCTTTTGAGAGGCGCATCAACTCTTATAAAGTAATCCTCGCTAGGATGTTAGCCAACTGAGCCATGACGCGGTATGGGTATTCGAACTTTCCGGTTTATCTCTTCCAATCGGTCGATTGAAACGAGACTGCTTTAGAACTTGAATCTCTTTGTGCTGAGACTCTTTCTCCTTTTGTTTGGCAATTGGCTGCTGCTGGGGTTTCTGAGCAAGTGTAGGTGGAGTTGTAACCACCCCTAGTTCAGCCAACGTTTTGGCATTCGGATCAGAAGTTTTAGGATACTTGTACCGATATTCATTCCCTCTCCTAGTAGCAAAGACTTCGTGTTCCTCTTCAGAAAGTGGAAAATTAGGGACGCTTTCGTCATCTTTTTCAGGGGTTGCAGTAGCAGGACAACAAGATTTGCTTTTGTTCTTAGCCTTCTTTTTAGAAGAGGATCCTATCCACTGTTCATCTCCAAGAAAATCTGGATGGACCCAAAGAACTTCACCGTTAGATGCGGTGTGTGGTACGAGTCCCTTCTGGCGCTATCCATGAGGATCATCATTCACTACTTTCATATCTACCTTTGACACAAGCTCTGGTAGAACAATGATAGAGGGACGAAACCAAAACTGGTGGATACTACATTCACACTTTATTTTCCTTGGGCTTCGCAGCTATGATGCTAGCATCGATCAAGGCTTGAATTCGATCTTTGAGAATATAACAAGCCTTAGTAGGATGGTGAACTCTTCTATGATAAGCGCAATACTTCGGATCCGAGATTTTCCTAGCTTCCTCTTCATTCGTGATTGGTGGCAACTTGATCTTGTTGTTATCCAAGAGATACTTGAAGATAGCTGACACTTCATCCTCTTTGAAGGAATACTCCTTCAGAAATTTAGGTTCTGAAGTCTTTAGCTGTCTTGGAGATTGATGTGCTTGATGCTGCAAGTGAAATGATAACTACTGCGTTGACTACTTTTGCAGCTGTCGTTGTGATGTTTGGTGAGCATCAACAACAGTTGTGTGACCGTTTCCTCTGCCTCAAGGATTAAAATTTTGCTTTTGAGGATTGGCTTCTGGCTGACCCCTTTCAAGCTTCTTCCTCTTGAGAAAGTGTTCGGTCTGTTCACCATGCATCTTCAATTCTTTCTAGGACTTGGAAGACACGACCCCTATGGCTTCTAAGACATCCAAGGAGAGATTATTATGATATGTTTGGAGGACGAACTCTTCTGTGACTGGGTATCGACAGTTCATTGCTTTATTCTGGAAACGTTTGACGAAGTTATCAACTGACTCTCCATCTTTTTGTTTCTCATCCAGCAAGGTTCCAATTGATACTTCGGTGTCATCATCGAATAAATTGGTGAGGAATAAGCTTTTCACATCTTCCCAACTGTTAATGCTTTTAGTTTTGAGACATCGGTACCAATCACAAGCGGACCCACGAAGGGTGCCAACGAATGACCGGACTATCAAAGCTTCATTTCTAGAGATCATACCCAAATAAGACTTGAAATAAATCAAGTGTTGAGTGGGTGAACCTTTTCCGTCAAATGGGGTGAAGTTAATCAGACTGAATTTTGGCGGGTATGAAATTGACTCCCACTCCCTCGGATATGAGCATGGAATACCCATCTTCTTCACCTCTTGAGCCGACATCAAAGCGTTAACTTTGTTCTCTAGCTCTTTCATTTTCTTATCCTCTCCCGTACTTTTCTTCAAAGGATGTTGAGGAGGTTCAACTAGACCACCCCCAACATTATTGTTGTTGGGAGGTGTGTCGGCAAAGATGTGTTCATCCACCTCTGGGTCGCTATCAACCACGTTTGTTTTAATAGGCGTGGTATTTCACCGGCTAGACTCAGTCTGTTGACCAGGCTCAGGTTGTTGATGAGATTGTTGAGTCTTCAATTCTCTCATCCGTTGCATAGTCAACTTCATCTCCATTCTTAACACAGCTCTGATTTCTTCTTGCTACTTAGTTAGAGCTTCTTGCAGTATTTGAGCTAATTGATCAGGTGTGATGATGAATGCTTTCCTAGCCTATCCTACACTGGACATTATGTCGTCGGTGGCAACTGCAGAACAAGTATCTGAGAGCTCCTCATCGGAAGACAACCCTTCGTGCATTCTTCTATAATCTCTGCGTCTAGTGGCCCTTAGCTGTAGCCGTGACATTCTTTGAGAGAGCCCCTGATCAACTCTTCCTCCTGGAGAAAAATCAAGGTCAGAGTTGGTTGAATGTCATTTTCCTCTATCTTCCATATTTATGGTGACCTCTGAAAGCCCATCATCTTGAACGGCAGACCTTCTCTTGCGAAAACGCCTCGGCTTGGGCTTTGATGTTTCATTAGAAAGTCTTTGGAATACAAAGACTCTTGGTGGTGAGGCTTTAGAGTAGTTACATTCAAATAACACTACTTTGATGAGCCTCTCACATGCATAATGAGGGCTCATTTCTCGAACAGTCCTCTTCTGTGATTTATTCCCACCTTTAGTTTGATTGTACAACTCATCGGTATAATGACCAAAGCAACCTATCAACTGTTGGTGTAGTTGGGCCTTGTTGACATTCTCAAGATGACTTACCATCGCCTTTGAGTGATCCAAGATCATATTAGGAGTCACACATTTAGAACTACTTCCTTGTGGGTGCGGAGTCTTAACGGACTCCTGAGTTCCGATACGAACTCCTAAGCGTGTGGAAATTGGAATTTTCCCTACCTGGAATTGCTTTGACTTGGCGGGAGGATGCGAACAACCCCCCGTGTGAGAAGTCACTTGGGATTTATTCACTGGACCCAAGCATTCTTTGATTGGAGCTTTGCTTCAATTCTCGTGTAAAGGACCAAGGCGATCCGCCATTATAATTCTAAACTTTGACAGGTCAGAACTGACCCAAGGCTTCATTAGTGGAGTAGCAGATGTAGTTGCAGCAGATGAGAGTGGACGTCGACGAAGTCGAAGGAGAGCCTTCGGGAGATGGCCTTTGTCCTAGATGTTGACCCTATAATTTTAATAATGATTTGTCAAACAATTTATCGCTAATATATTCTCTAGTTTTGTTGTTATGTTTCTCTTTACAAGTATTTCAACACACGACAATCAAGCGTTAAAGATTCAAGTTCATATGTGTGGAATTACCTAGGTATAAGAGTAGTTTACTTACATATATTGTATGTTTATATTTAAGCTCAATATATGTACACTTAACACGATTTTTGACGTTTTCTATCATATAAATGATTTTTCATCAAACGTTGTTACAATATCTCTTATTTCATGTTTACAGCTCTTTCATACTCTATTATATATATATAACGTATGCATGATATATATATATATATATGTATTTATGAGTCATATCAAAATTTTCATATTTGTAAAATACAGGTTTTACGAACACTTTTCAAAAATAGTGTGTTTTTGCAAACAAAAATTATTTTTCCAAAAATTATTTTTCTAACATGTTCATTTTATCATTTAGAAACTTTTCCCCAAGTTTTATTATTTTTGGAATGAATTTTCAAAATAGCCCAAAAACCTGTCATATGAAATATATCAGATTCCGGTCGACCGGCGCGGTCGACCTCTAATGGTATTTTTCCTTGGCATGGCTTTTTTGTGCTCACGGTCGACCGTGACGGTCGACCGTGAACCATCCAGATACTTTCGCGATCGACCGCCAGCCTTAAAACCCTGTTCTCAGCATTTTTGTGCCTCGCGGTCGACCGCGAGATTTCCACGGTCGACCACCGATTCCATCATTGGTTTTTAACGGCTAGTTTTACAACGTCTCTCTGGGGGTTTTTTAGTCGTTTCAAGATTGGTTTTTTTAGCTGATATTTGAGTGGGTATAAATACCCCATTGCTGCTCTTTTTCAGTATCCAAGTTTTTGTGTTTAACAAAATCTTAAGTGTGTTTAAAAGAGCTGTTTAAGTTGATTTCATCAGTTTGTTTCAAAAGAAGTTTTTCTACAACAAGAAGTGGCTTTCAAATCCTATTGGGATCATCATCTACTGTTCTTCTTGTTTGAGAAGTTTTCTAAATTCTTATATAGCTTGCTATTCCATTTTTATTTCATTAGCTATATTTATTGAGTTATATTATTTTCATTCACTGTTATCACACACACATATTGAGCTTAATATCTTCATACTATATAGTGTGGGTTGTGGGGTGTGATTTAGTGAGTGTGAGCTTCATTTTTTTTGAGAACAAATCATTGTATTTAATCTTTATTTGTGAGAATCACTTGTAATACACTTGTACACCGAGAGAAGTGTGAGGCGAGAGACGGGGTCGAATCCAATAGGAGTGGCGTCGGTTGACGAACCTAGGGAGAGGTTGCATCCGAGCACTTGAGGAGGAGGACACGGGCTAGGTTCCTACACTTATTGTGTAAAGTGTGATTGCATAGTGTTTGTGTAGTGTGAGAGTTTTCGGTGATCTTGTAAACCGAGTGTGTAGAAGTTCTGACTTCCAAACCGGATTATGATAGTGGATATCTCCTCGAGGTGAGGAGCGGGGACGTAGGTCGTGGGAACTGAACCTCGTAAACATATCTTGTGTTTGTGTTTGCTTAGCGTATATTTCTTTTGTGCTTTTCTTATCGTTCTTATTCATATCTATCTCTCGCAAGAACTAATTGATCAATATAATTTTTAATTAGTATTTAATCTCACCCCCTTATAGGGTCTTACAATTGGTATCAGAGCTTGGTGCTCTTTGATTTAAGGTCTAATCGTCTTGAGTTAAAGATCCAAGTTATCGTATTTGTGCTAATCTAATTTTGATTGCATTTTGCTTCTTGTATTTTATCTTTATGGATATGTATGATTCATCTAGTTTAGGATATGCTATAAATATTGCTCCTCGTTTGGATATTTTTTCCTATGCTCAATGGCGTGTTAGATTCAAACTTTTCGTTCAATCTAAATAATTCGATTTATGGGAAATTATTGAGGATGCCTATGTTATTCCCATTTTGGAAAAATCCAAATGGTGTGAAAATGATAAAAGATTGTTTAATATGAACAAGCTTTTGTTAGAATATTTGATTAATGCTTTTCACTCTTTATTTTCTAACAAATTTGCTAATTTTGATAGTGCTTACGCCTTATGGAAATTTATTAAAACACATGAAGGGGAATTGGAGGCTATTCAACAAGCGTTGGAAAATCCCACTTTGAGTTCTAAAGAAGCCTCAACTCCATGTACAATACCACTAGGTGATAACCCTAGTGAGGTATGCAATCTTGACAACGATGATATCATTACTTTTGATGAACTTGCTCTTGAGTTTGAAAAATTACACAATTGCTATATTGATGTAAAGAGTAAGTATGTAAATATGAAATCCACTTCTAGTAGCAATGCTTGTATGCACAATGATGAGTTGAAATCTATGATGAAAAAAATTACACAATTGCTATAAGTTGAAATCTATGATGAAAAATCTTGTTTATCCTACTTCTAGTAGCAATGCTTGTATGCACAATGATGAGTTGAATCAAATGAGAAAACGTATATCTACCTTAGATTCAACACTAAACACTTGTATTGCCAATAATAAAAAAACTTATGGACTTATGTGCAAACTTCAATGTTAATTCTTCTAAGAAACCTATTCACTATGCACATATGTATGATAAAATTCACAAATGTTCTATTTGCGGTCTTAAAGGCCATTTAGCTCAATTTTGTCATAATGCACCAAAAATTGACAAGCCTATTCATGATTATGCATCCCATCAAGCTTCTTCATCACATACATATGTACACACACATAGTATAAATCATAAACATGCTCATGTGTATAAATATGATTATTGTGGTCGTTTTGGTCATTTGGCCATGTTTTGTTTCGATTTGAAAAAAAATTCTCGTTTGCAAAATAATTACAAAAGAAAATCTATTTTTGCAAATGAACCACGTGCATCTCATTTCGGTCAACGCAAACCATTCAAACTTCTACATTGCACAAATTACAATCGTATGGGTCATGTTTATGATTTTTGCTTTGATCGTATCAATGCAAAAAATACGCCCAAGCGGGTTCATAACCCTAGGGCCTTGGATTTAAATGATAGGGGTCATGTCCTAAATTTTAGTGGTACCAAAATGATTTTTATATCATTTTTTGTTTTTGTTCATTTTGTTTTTGAATAATTTGGTTTTGAGTTTAAATGATACATTTTATCTTTCATTAAGTTAAAATAAAATATTTTTTGTTTTAATAACATAAAAAAAACTTTATATGTATTCATACATCTTATAAAACAATATTATTAAGGATCAAATTAAATTTTTCTCAAATTCCAGATTTTAAAAACTACCTATGCATTTACCCTTCTCGCGGTCGACCGCCACGGTCGACCGTCAGAGTTTCTGGAATTTATTACGGTCGACCGCCATGGTCGACCACAAGTGTTTTTTCCCTGTTTCCTGTTTGATCTCTTATCGGGTTTCGGTTTTATTTTAAAATGTTTCTAAACCCGACTCACCTGTCACCGTTGATTTCATCCTTGGGCCGATCCGCACCATTCATTTCTCTCCTTATGATCCTACCCCCTCACCTTCTTCCTGTTCGACATTTTTCCCAGTTCCTCTCTCGGTCGCCCGCAATAATTCCTCGGTCGACCGCAGCTATTCTCTATCTCTTGATTGGGTAATCTCTCACCTTTCAATTTTTTTCTTGCTCTAGAGTTTCAACATTTCTATTCTAGGGTTTTGGTTTAGGGTTTGCTTATTTGTACTTATTGTGCTCTATTTTTTCTTTTAAGGGTTTCAATTTCTATCAAATCTCACATCTTTTTAAAACCCTAATCGATTATGCCTCCTAAGAAAAGATCTAAACCTGAATCTAGCTCCTCATCTATTACTGCCTCTCATTATGAGGATTATCTTTTGTTCAAGCCTCTTGTTAAGAAATATAGGGAGTTGTGCAAACTGAAAAATCTGCCCACCAGATATATCACATTCGAACAACTAGCCATGTATGACATTCACACAATTCTTCATGATGTTGGTTTGGCTAGACTGTTAGATGTGGAACATAAAGTTCTTTATTATCCATTTCTGGTATATCTGTTTTATGCAAATTTATCTGTCACTTCCTTTGCTGATGGTGTCCAAACCATCTCCACATCTGTCAAGAATATCCAGATCTCTTTTGATGCTGATGACCTTGCGGGAATCCTTAAGATTCCAACAAGTGACGTCGAGCTTATGTCTATCGAGCACACTGATCAAGCTGTGAACGATATCTTGTTTAAGCTCGGTTGCACTTATCCCATGAACAACAAATCACTCAATCCCACCGCTAAAGTCATAGCTCGTATTGTTGCTCATAATCTAATTCCCAAAACCGGTAGCTTTGATCATTTTGCCCCTGATAAGATTAATGCTGTTTATGCTATTTTTGCCAAAATAAAAGTCAATTGGGCAAATGTTTTTCTTAAGAATATGGCATGCAAGCATCACAAATTTCTTCCTTTTGGCAGTTTCATCACCCTCATTCTCCAACACTTCGGTGTTGCTCTCACTAATGAACCCAAAGTTGATCCGGGTAAGGAGTACTTTGATAAAGTCTCTCTCTTCCGTATGCAACTTTCTGCCTCTTTGTCTGATCCTACCAAGCCTTCATCTTCTCGGTCTAGAGCTTCCACCTCCTCCACTTCTGATATCTGTGCCCGTTTGGATCGTCTCGAGACTCAGGTCTCAACTATCCAGAGGGATGTTAGGACTATTCTATCCTATCAGCGTCAGTCTCTCGGGATTCCGGATCCCTCTTCCAGTTCTGAGTCTGGTTCTGAGGAGGGCCCTACTGATGGTTCTGATTCTGGCTCTGATGATGGATCTGCATCTGGCTCTGGCCATGCTTCTGATGGTGACGGTGATGGTGATGATTGATTTTGCTGCTTATTGGAGTTGGAGTTTATTGGTTTTTGTACTTATGATGATGTCTTGGTCTTGGTGAAACAATACTGGACACTTATGCTTTTATTCTATGTTTTATTTTGAGTTGTAATAACTCTATGTTTGTGTGGAAAACAATGTGTCTTTGTGAAACAATTTGTGTATGGTTTGTAGTTTTGTGGAACAAATTATGTTTGTGGAAAACTATGTAGTTTTTTGATGTTTAAGTGATGATTTGTGATTTATTGTGTTAGTTTATCTTTTCTATGATCTATGTATGGTGAAAACAATATTCATGCTTCGTTTTTGTGATAATATGTTGCTAATGATGCGTTCTTTGGATTCTAAATGTTTATGGCTGTGTATGAATGATTATTGTTTAGCTCCTATATATGCTCTTTAGATGTCATTTATGCAAATTGACAGGGGGAGTCTTTGTCCATACCTTGGCTTTTATCTGTGCTTATATGCAGGGGAGCATTGCTCTTATTTTATTTTCTTTCCCTTTTTGATGTTGTCAATGTTTCTCTTTACAGGTATTTCAACACACGACAATCAAGCGTTAAAGATTCAAGTTCATATGTGTGGAATTACCTAGGTATAAGAGTAGTTTACTTACATATATTGTATGTTTATATTTAAACTCAATATATGTACACTTAACATGATTTTTGACGTTTTCTATCATATAAATGATTTTTCATCAAACGTTGTTACAATATCTCTTATTTCATGTTTACAGCTCTTTCATACTCTATTATATATATATATAACGTATGCATGATATATATATATGTATTTATGAGTCATATCAAAATTTTCATATTCGTAAAATACAGGTTTTACGAACACTTTTCAAAAACAGTGTGTTTTTGCAAACGAAAATTAATTTTCCAAAAATTCTTTTTCTAACATGTTAATTTTATCATTTAGAAACTTTTCCCCAAGTTTTATTATTTTTGGAATTGTTTTACTATTTTTAAAGTATTTTCAAATCTGCCCAAAAACCTGTCATATTGGTTGTATCAGTTTGCGGTCGACCGTCACGGTCGACCGCCCGCAGCATATTTTCATAGCATTGTTTTTGTGCTCACGCGGTTGATCGTGATGGTCGACCGTAAACCATCCAGAGACTTTCGCAGTCGACCGCCAGCCTTAAAACCCTGTTCTCAACATTTTTGTGCCTCGCGGTCGACCGCGAGATTTCCACGGTCGACCGCCGATTCCATCATTGGTTTTTAACGACTGGTTTTACAATGGCTCTCTGGGGCTTTTTTAGTCTTTTCAAGATTGGTTTTTTGGCTGATATTTGAGTGGGTATAAATACCCCATTGTTGCTCTTTTTTAGTATCCAAGTTTTTGTGTTTAACAAAATCTTAAGTGTGTTTAAAAGAGCTGTTTAAGCTGATTTCATCAGTTTGTTTCAAAAGAAGTTTTTCTACAACAAAAAGTGACTTTCAAATCCTATTGGAATCATCATCTACTGTTCTTCTTGTTTAAGAAGTTTTCTAAATTCTTATATAGCTTGCTATTCCATTTTCATTTCATTAGCTATATTTATTGAGTTCTATTATTTTCATTCACTGTTATCACACACATATATTAAGCTTAATATTTTCATACTATATAGTGTGGGTTGTGGGGTGTGATTTAGTGAGTGTGAGCTTTATTTTTTTGAGAACAAATCATTGTATTTAATCTTTATTTGTGAGAATCATTTGTAATACACTTGTACACCGAGAGAAGTGTGAGGCGAGAGACGGGGTCGAATCCAATAGGAGTGGCATCGGTTGATGAACCTAGGGAGAGGTTGCATTCGAGAACTTGAGGAGGAGGACACGGGCTAGGTTCCTACACTTAGTGTGTAAAGTGTGATTGCATAGTGTTTGTGTAGTGTGAGAGTTTTCGGTGATCTTGTAAACCGAGTGTGTAGAAGTTCCAGCTTCCAAACCGGATTGTGATAGTGGATATCTCATCGAGGTGAGGAGCGGGGACATAGGTCATGGGGACCGAACCTCGTAAACATATCTTGTGTTTGTGTTTGCTTAGCGTATATTTCTTTTGTGCTTTTCTTATCGTTCTTATTCATATCTATCTCTCGCAAGAACTAATTGATCAATATAATTTTTAATTAGTATTTAATCAGGATTAGATTAGCATAAGACCCTAATCACCCCCCTCTAGGGTCTAACACTAGACACTTGTGTGTGTCTCGGATATGGCTCCCCTTTTTGAGACAGGTGAAAGTGTCTCGGTTGAAAGAGGTATTCCACGATTCTGATTTTCGTGCAAGTTTAGATTTTAGGACCCAACTTTGCAAGTTCTTTGTGACTCTTTGGGAACCATTTCCTTCTTCCCTTCTTATGTTTGTTGCAAGAGGGCATGAGCTTGAACGGTGTTTGCACGACACTTTTGAATGCGTTCTTTGAGGGTCGAATGGGCTCTTTTGACGAGAACCCATTCCTTCGTCGTTAACTTAGCAGAAATATGAGTAGTTTGTCATTGAGGCAACTGGACCACTCGTTGTTTCCTCGACTCTAGATCCGCGTAGTAGCGAACCCTGTTGACTTGTTCCAAGGCCTTAGCTATTTGGCGAGCACGGGGCTAACGTTGTCGCTGACGAGCCCTCTTCGTCAGTGCCGGTGAGCTTTGGTTCAATGACTCCTTAAGTGGAGAGAAGTTATTGTGAGCAGAGGTTTTGGCCTTGTTAATTGCCAGAGAGGAGTTGCGAGGGGAAACCTCAACAATAATCGGGCGGGAGTCTTCATCCGTAGCCTTCATTGGAGTTGAAGACTGTAAAACCTTCTTCAAAGATGAAATCTTCCTGCATTTACGATGCGAGGAAGATCTTGAGGATGAGGATGATAGATACTCCTCAAACTTTACTTGGTCAAATTCATACTCGACCGTGGATTCAACCGGGATCTTGATCGGTTGCGACACGACGGTCTCGACAGAGAGACTGTTGGCTCTCACTGTGGTCGCCAGTGTGTTTGTATCGGGAGCAAATTTTATTACAAAATACATTATAACTATTTATTGATTACAATGAATACAAAAGAGTGAGCCTTTATGTTTGTAAAAACTACTCTTTACAACAAAACAAGATCACAAGTGCTCCCTAGAAACAAACATAGGAACGTTTATTATTCGCTACTTGCGTGGAATCTTTGCCTGTGCCGGGAGTGCGTTAGCCCGTGAATGATCAAATCACAGATCCAAGTTGAATTGTGAAGAAGGCTTAAGGTAGATGTTTCGTTTTAGAAAAAAAGACAGAAGTGGATATCTAGGTAAGGTAAGATAAAACACTCTTCCCAAGATTAAGTCAAAACTTAGATCTCGAGGAAACGGCTAAGGCTTTTGAGGATGCTTGGACACAATGAAGACTCTCTCTTGCGCAAAATTCACCAAAAATCTCAAGTCTTTGCCTAGAATCTGCTTCGTCCACCCCGTCCTCCTTTGTTCTGGTCCTAGGAAGCTATTTATAACCCATAGGGACTATAACTGAAGGTTGCAGTCGAAAAGAAACCACCTGGACAAATTTCCATTTCTGAGATAGCAGCTACTGTCTCGAAAACAGAGCTCAATTCTGGTAGTTTTATAACTACCTCAACCATATTTAATTACCATTATTCCTACGGTTATGGGTGTGATTTTTGCCTGTAAACGGCTTCCCTACATTTTTGGGTGATTTCCAGTAGTTATGAAGCCACGTGGATTGTACAAAACTCGAGAAAACCGTTGCTAAGCCCACTCTAGTTTTCAATATGGTCGTCGTTGTCTCAAAAACTATAAGTTGTCTCATATCTTCCGAGACACATTTTGTGCCTCGAAACTTGTGTGATGCGCTTCTTGGGCATTCCTTAGTTGACCTTTGAGTTGAAGAGATTCATTGACTTTTGTCAAAGCGTCGCAAGGATCATTAAATTTTCCCGTTAGTTCCTTGTAATATTAGGAGTCGTATGACGAGATAGGAAGCTTTCGAATCGATTCCAGGCTTGTTGACTAACATCGTCTTTTGAGTTGACACGAAGGGACTAACTTCTAAGGTTGGTCTTTTGCCGAGACACTTGCTAGTGTCTCGGACAAAGTTGCCTCTTCCGAGACAATGGCAAGTGTTTTAGAATTCGAGTCGACTATCATTGTCTTTTGAGTTAGCATGGAGGGGGTCATCTCAGGTCTCGTCTAGGACTTCAAGATGTGGACTTATATCGACCTTTAATTCAGCATGGAGGGGGTCTTTAGTCGAAACGAAGGAGATCTCATCTGGGGACTTCGTCTCAGACTTCAAGTCGACTATCACCGCCTCTTGAGTCAGCACGAAGGAGATCTCATCTCGGGACTTCGTCATAGACTTCAAGTCGACTAACACCGCCTCTCGAGTCTACACGAAGGAGATCTCATCTAAGGACTTCATCACAGACTTCGAGTCGACTATCACCACCTCTCGAGTTGGCACGAAGAAGATCTCATCTTGGGTCTCGGCTCGGAGTTTGAGTCGACTACCAATGACTTTCAAGTCGACACGAAAGAGATCTCGTCTGGGGACTTTGGCTCGCACTTCGAGTCGACTACCAACGTCTTTCGAGTCGACACAAAGGAGATCTTGTCTCGGGTCTTGTTTGATCAAGACGTCGGCTACCTTTTGAGTCGACACAGGAAGTGTCGTCTCGTCTGGTTAAGATGTCGACTACCTTTTGAGTCGACACAGGAGGTGTCGTCTCATCTGGTTAAGAAGTTGGCTACCTTTCGAGTCGACACAGGAGGTGTCGTCTCATCTGGTTGAGACGTCGGCTACCTTTCAAGTCGATACAGGAGGTATCATCTCGTCTGGTTGATTGAGACGTCGACTTTTACTCGATTTGTAGGGGTCGTCGGATTGTGATTCCCATTGTTCATTTGGCTCCTTAGTTGATCTTTGGCATCGGATGATTCTCTATAACTCAGATGATAACGTTTATCACCTTCCTTTCAACTTGAGCTATGTATGATACCCTATAGGCAATTTTTGATATCTACATGAGTGTTTACAAGACCCCCTTCAAAGTTTTTAGACCTGAATTAGGTTGTATGGGGTCTGGAATACTTTGAACCATCTTGGCTATTATGGGTCTGATTCTTTAGGTTCGTAGGATGAACTTAGCTTTAACGCTTTGAAGTGAACCTCATGATTCGTTGTTTCTGGGCGCTTCAAGACGAGGCTCGGCAATTGGTTGAGTCTCATCACTTCCATATAAGCTTCATCAGGCTCACATTGGTCTGACAATTTAAGGCCTCATCAGCATTAAATGTTGTGTGCCTTTTCTAGGCTCGATAGACAATTGTTAGCTGGAGCCTCAAGATCTCCTCCATAGATATCGTCTGCAAATCTTGTTTGTCGAAGATCACGTCTGCCGATTTTGGCTGCAAATCTCGGCCATTGATTCAATTTTTTCTCGCCTTTATATATAGCATGGTGATCTGGAGAGTCCTTTCCTCTTCTTCGAATTTCTTGAGCCGTCAAAGCTTTCATCTTCCAGGTTTTCAACTCTCTCTTCTTTGAAAACTTCAAGCTTTTCATCGAGATCAATGGCCCCAAAAACCACTGTTGGCAAGGGCAAGGGCAAAAAAGTTGTTGGTTCCTCAGACGAACTTGCCACTTTGCCTACTTTTTTTAGTAGTGCATCTGAACGTAAGATTTGTGTTTCAAAACAATTGAACTCTGCCTATTTCGAGCTTGAGTCTTCAAGGGAGATGAACAGTTTCCCTTTTTTGGGACGAAACTCATCTAATGGGTGAGTTTCGTCTGCTAGACGATGTTCATTGATCTGATGAGTCTTGTCTGTTGGACGAAGTTGGTTTGTCTAACGAGGTTCATCTTGATGGACGAGGTTTGTCAGACAAATGAAGTTCGCCTATCTGATGAGTTTTGCACCATTTTTTAGGTGAAGCTCATTCTTTAGCCAAGGTTCAACCTTTCTGACTTGTTTGGACTAAGTCCACTTGTCCCTTTGCAGGTTTACATCCTTTCGCTCTGATAATCCTCCACGTAGTGACGTCGGATCGTACAACGCTCAAACAGAAGGGGGTCATCCTTATTATTTTGCACTCGAGAGCCTCCCCATATTTGGAGACCGAGGCCAGGAAGAACTTCACCTTCTTTCTGAGCCTTCAAGCGCCACACTCAGATGCTCCTCTAGAAATAGTCGATCGAACCCATATTTCTAAACCTGTTTTTCTTGTTCGGAGATCCCACAGAGGACCATGATATGTTGGATATTGGTGCATATTGATGGCTCAGGACTGTAAATAGACGACGTCTCTTCTTGCCACCTATGGAACATGACTGTTCCCTTACCACCCTCAGAGTAGCTTTAGTCCCTAGGAAGATGAACTGGGAACTGACCCCGGCACAGGATGAGGTTACGTACGGATTTTTCTCCAAGAGCAACGCTAGAGTGGAGAGTGGCGGTCGTTACATCACTGGCTTACATCCAGGACTAGTTCAGAGGGAGTTACCTGTCACTGAGATGGTCATGGAGGCAAACACCTTCGGTCGCGCTTTCTTCAAGGCGGAGGGGCAATTCCCCGCCAAAGACTTCAGAACTCCTGGTTAGTCCCGCTAGAGTGCTACACAGTGGTGGCCTCGGGTGACTGCATTCATCTTACAGGAGAATCACGATGACCTGCAGAAATTTAGCCTTTTTGTGCCCATCAGGGCAACACAACTTGGACGGAAGAACAACACCCATCAATTTTTAGTGTGTTGGAGTTATATAACCCACACACGCACATTCTTTACTCCTGATGGAGAATTGGGATCTCTCTTCACAAAATGATAGAAGTCTCGGGGTTACCATACGGAGGATACCCCTATGAGGAATACATCCTGGGGCACAAGAAGTTGGTGGATCTGGAAAAGGACCACCCCCAAGTTGTTGAAACTTTTTGGGAGGTAATGTGCCATTACCACATTTGTCTAAATATGGAGGGGCATGCTAATAAGAAGGGCGACAAATCTATAAGCCATAGAGTTTG
>NC_033795.1:31891980-31958700 GCF_001876935.1 Asparagus officinalis
GGTACCATTGAACCCTTTGACCTAACTGAGTCGGCGCAACGTATCTTTACTCATTGCCCTGCTACTTATGTTACGCCTATGGACGAATGTGGCTTTGCATCTAAGGTGGAATTCGAGAGATTTTTCCACCAAGCAGAAGAACAAATTTCTTTTAAAGCATTGCTGACAGGATACCTCAGTTGTGGCTTACGCATATTGTCGTCCCTACCGACAGATTCGAAGATTTGTCAATGGAAGTGGTGTTTCCGACCGTCTGTTTGGCGTATGGCCATCCATATGCTCTTCTCCCAACCATGACTGCTCGCATTCATGGGGGGATTGCAACGATTGTGTTACTACTTTTGGTGGGGCGCTGACAATCCTCGGGTAGAACTTCCCTATGCCTATCTCATGGCGTGGTTCATAAAGCACTGCTCTACCCTTATGAGCGCACCTTCTGCTCATGAAGAGGGTCAGATCACTCCATTTATCCAACGGCTAGAAAATTCAAATTGGAGTAAGCATTACATGGTGATGATGAGGAACGTCCTTGTAGGTTGTCTAAAAATCACTGTAGATAGCTGATCTCCCATCAAACACTGATGATGGAAGTTAGAGTCTGACGACTTCCAGAAAGCTATAATTTGAAGACTTTCATGTAGATCGATGAAGGTTACAATCTGATGACCTTTACAACAACCGATGAAAGCCCCAGTTTAACAACATTCACAATCAATATCGGGAATTATAATCTGATGACTCTTATATTTTCAAGGAACCAAGATGAAGATTACAAGATGACGGTCTTTGCAACGCTCCAGTAAAAAAGACCATAAATTGATGGTCTCTTCACATCAAAATGCAGAGGTCATCCCTACGTTTCACCATCAAAATACAGAGGTAATCCTTGTGTTACACCATCAAAATGCAGAGGTCATCCCTGTTTTATAACATCAAAACACAGAGGTCATACCCACGTTTCAGATTTACAACGCTGTGCGAACATTGCATTTTCAGCCTAAAACAGGCCCAACTCTGCGTTTCAAGTCTAAAACGCAGAGTCGGGCCCAGAACGCCTTTTTTGACGTTTGACTCATTCAAACATGAGCTGAACAGTTTTAGGAACCGTCCCCCCCCCCCCAACACACACACACATTTGGAGGGATTTTTGTCCCACTTAGGAGCAAATTAAGGGGGCGGTTACACCCCATTCAACCCCATTATAAAGAGAATTAAGGGGGCGGTTACACCCTTAATCCCCTATAAATAGGAGTAAAATTAACTGAGTTCAGGTCCTTCGACTGGACAACAAAGAAGAGATCGTTGGCTTTTTTTTTGGGGGGGGGGGGGGTTGGTTACACCCCATTCAACCCCATTATAAAGAGAATTAAGGGGGCGGTTACACCCTTAATCCCCTATAAATAGGAGTAAAATTAACTGAGTTCAGGTCCTTCGACTGGACAACAAAGAAGAGATCGTTTGCTTTTTTTTTGGGGGGGGGGGGGATTGCTGGAAGTTTGGAGATCGACAATAAGAGCTTTCTTCATACTTGTCTTATAAATTGATTTTGGTTAAATCAACTGTTTCATAGAGTTTCAAACTCATTCAGAGTTATTAACTCATCAAGAGTTAATTTCAAACTTGCTTTGCAAGTTCTCCTTAGCATCAAATCGTGAGGAGAAGATATCGTTCCAGTGAAGCGAAACGTCGGATCATCAACGGAGAGCAAACTCGACGTGAGCATTCGAGGGAGGCAATCCATCGCTACCGTGAAGAATCCAGAATTAAACAAAGGGGAGGATCTCTGTCGATTCTCTTCTCTTTTGTAATCAGGAAATTCAAATTGTAATTGAGATTGAGAGAGTTGTAAACATTCTTTTTCTAAGCAGTTAGAGAGAATAAAATCAAACACAGTTCTTTTATTTTTATTTCACAAATTTTTCACCAAACAGCCCTCAAGGACCATAGCAATTTTGACTTCTACCAGTATTTTCCTCACTTTCCTAGGACCAGCTATGGCCAAACCATAGTGGATGAGTTGAATGGTCAAGGCTACACCACCCTATCACTTGGCTGCTTCAGGTGGCTAATGAACATACGTTATGGATACTTACTTTACCGCATTAGCCCGGTATGTCAAATAGAGCCTTATGTACCTTGTCACTTTGCCCGTCAATTTAGTTATGACCAGTTGTACGTCGGTAATCCCAACATTCAGTTGCAATATGATGGTTGTGGCCTAGTCGACAGTCCAAGGGCTTAGTTTTGGACGATTGCTGGAAGTACATGTGCTCACTTTTGACTTCTGTAACAGAATCCCTGACCCCGAATAACACTTGCTTATTGCAAGTGTTATGGTACCATGAATACGACGATTTTGGATTTCAACGTCAATTCCTTAGGATTACACCTTATCGACGTTGTTATAGATCTGAGGATACCTCAAAGAGGAGTCATATACCGGGACTCAAGGAGTTTCAACATGCAGAGGAAAATATAGGAGAGGAAGAGTCCCGGCCTTCAAGTCCCTATGAAACTTAGGAAGAGATAAACGTGGTGCTGGATGAAAGTAGACTTCAGGGATCTTCTCGTATTGATGAGTACGGGAGTCATATGTTTGCCGCTACTGAAGAGGGCAAAACTTTTGGAACCGAAGCTACCTTTGGTGAATCCGAGGAGTTTGCTCATGTTGACGAACCACTAGAGCATTATCAGCATGACACCATTAAGGGTATACCCCCGCTTGTTGGTACCACTGCAAAAGGCTTTTCTCAGCAACCAACTAAAGTTGTGCACACCTCAAGCTTTGCAGAAAAATTGCCTGCTCGAGTTGAGTCTCAAGATCCTACGCTTTTGGAAGTGACGGTTCTGGCTCCACAAATATCAACTTCAGCTGCACTCGAGGAACCATTTTCAACTATAGAGTCCACTGGTATGCCAGCCTTAGCTATTTTGAGCTTTGAATTGTCACCCTTTTGACGCTTAACCTCTGACGTTTTTCTGCAGAACCAACTAAAGAAGATGGGTTGTAAATGTTAGGAGTTTAAAAAGAGCGAGGCTCATCATATGGTAGGCCCACTATTAGGGGAACAACATCATTTTTAAGAATGACGGTGTGGAAATGATCATGTCGTTCAGTGACATGGGAGTATGACGACTGTGATTGAAATAGTAGCGCCTCACATGGTAGGCCATTATAAGGGAACAACGTCATTACCAAGTATGATGATGTGGAAATGATCATGTCATTCAGTGACATGGGAGTATGATGACTGTGATTAAAATAGTAGTGCATCACATGGTAGGCCACTATAAGGGAATAACGTCATTTCCAAGAATGACGATGTAGAAATGAACACGTCGTTCAGTGACACAGGAGTATGATGACTATGATTGCAATAGCGGTGCATCACATGGTAGGCCACTATAAGGGAACAACGTCATTTTCAAGAATGACAATGTGGAAATGATCATATCGTTCAGTGACATGGGAGTATGATGATTGTGATTGGAATAGCGGCATATCACATGGTAGGTCACTATAAGAGAAAACATCATTTTTAAGAATGACGATTTGAAAATGATTACGTCATTTAGTGATATGGGAGTATAACAACTGTGATTGGAATAGCGGCACATCACATGATAGGCCACTATAAGGGAACAACATCATTTTTAAGAATGACGATGTGGAAATAATCACATCGTTCAGTGACATGGGAGTATGACGACTGTGATTGGAATAACAATGTATCACATGGTAGGTCACTATCTTCGACCGTTCTAAAGAGATAGAGCTTTTGAAAAAGATCAGATAGTAGATCATCACATGGTAAATCATTATCCTAATTGAATGACAAATAAGGGCTCATCACATGGTAGGCCATTACTTGACAAAATATCTTCAATGGGGGTATTTAGTTAGCAATACCCACAATAGGAGTTAAAGAGTTGACTGTCAGAGGATCATTAACATGATAGTTTTGTGGACCCCTCATCTTGTCAAATAAGATTGGTGGGAGAGTTTGGAGGGTAGCAAGGAATAAAAGTATTACCTTAGTTCGCCTCGTGGGAGTTTAAGGAGAAAATATCCTTCTGTACTGATACATCATTTGATCATAAGACTATGTGTAGTACTTCTTCAGAAACTTGTCATTGATAGGCATCGTGATTTTATCGCCATCTTGATTGATCAGGCGATATGCTCCATTTGAGTAGATAGTTTCCACTACAAATGGTCCTTCCCATTTTGGTTCGAACTTTCCTTTCTTTTTAGAGTTTAAAATTATGGGGCGTCGGACGGCGAGAACCAGGTCACCTTCCTTGAATATGCGGTGTCTGACTTTCTTGTCAAAAGCCTTAGAAATTCGAGTCTGGTAGAACTCGATATGTTGTTGAGCTCGTAGTCGCTTTTCATCTAGCGCTTCAAGTTCTTTGAGATGCCGATGATGACTTTCTTCCATTGTCATGCCGGTCGCAAGTGCTATCCTAAGGGATGGAATTTGAACTTCCAGTGGTAGGATGGCTTCACATCTGTATACCAAGAAATATGGTGTCGTACCCGTCGACATACGAACCGTCGTGTGATATGCCCATAAACTTTGACCTAATTTCTCATTCCAATCTCATTTGCTTGTAGAGACCATCTTAGTGAGAATCTTGATGATGGTCTTGTTGAAGGCTTCTGCTTGTCCATTCACGGTAGGTTATAGGCTGTCGATGCTAAGTTTTTGATTCTAAACTTGTCACAAAATCGTGTGAAGGCATAGCTGATAAATTGGGGTCCATTGTCATGGATGATGCGCCTTGGGACACCAGACCTGTATATGATGTGGTGTTGGATGAACCTGATCACATCACTCATTTTGACTAATCTTAATGGAATTGCTTTGAGCCATTTGGAAATGTAGTTAGTTATTGCTAGTATAAAGCGATGTCCTTTTGAGGAAGAGGGGGAAATCGGCTCGATGATGTTCATACCCCATGTTTCAAATGGCCATGAAGTGGTTGAAGGATGCAGATGCTCCGGCGACTGATGCATGTAGTTAGCACGTATCTGACAGGCGTGACACCGTTTAACATAAGCGATAGCGTCCCTGATCATATTTGGTCAGTAGTAGCCATGTCTGTGCAGTCAGTCCCACAATTTAGGCCCTGGAAGGTGAGCTCCACAGATGCCATCATGGGCTACTTTCAGGGCTTCTTCTGCTTCTTTGCTTGATAAACAGCAAAGTAATTATCCATCATATGACCTTTGGTACAAAGTTTGTAACTGGGAGTCATTGTAGAATCTTGGCGCTCGTCTACAGACAAATTCTCTTTCTTTGATGTTTTTAGGCAATAAGCCATATAAGACCTAATCAATGAAAAAAAATCACCAATCTCTGAGTTCAAACACTTTGGGCTCTTCATCGACCGCATTGACTTACAATGCATATTTTGGTCGGAATAGTTGTTTATTAGCTACAGTGATTTGCTGAGTAATCCCTTCAGGTAGAGCTAGTGTAGCTGCGAGTGATGCTAGGGCATCGGCATATGTATTCTTGAGGTGAGGCACATAATCAATATAGAAGCCTTCAAAAGAACTAGCCAATGTAATAGCCGCTTCATGATAAGGTAACAGATCTTCATGTGTGACCTTAAATTCCCTTTTAGCTGGTTGACGACGAGCTTCGAGTCACCATATGCTTCTAGGTGTTTTACCCCTAGCCTCTTGGCTAGGTCAAGACCAATGAGCAAAGCATTGTATTTAGCCATGTTGTTAGAACATGGCTCCATTAGGGAGAAAGCTCGAGGTAGTATGTGATTTTGCGGAGAAATCAAGACTACCCCCACTCCGACAATTATTGCACCGTGAGGATTTGCTCTCGATGCACCATCAAAGAATAGTTGCCATACATGTTCCTTCTAGACCACATTGACTTCACAGGTTTTGTCTGGCATGTCTTGATATAAATTGACTTTTCCCTCCAATGGGTGGTTGGCCATGAGATCGCAAATGGCTTGCCCCTTTAATGCCTTTTGAGGTTTGAAGTGGATGTCGTACTGGGATAGCAGTAATGCTCATCTTGCGAGTCGCTAATTCAATGCACTAGGCTGTGTCATGAATACCCGTATTGAATTGATCTTGGAGATGATATATATGGTTTGCCCAACCAGATAATGTCGCATCTTTTGGATTGCAAAGAACAAAGATAAACATTTTTTCTCAACAAGAGGATAGTGGTGTTCGGTTCCTGTTAAAGTTCTGCTAAGATAATAAATAGCTTGTTCTTGGCCATTATTATCGTCTTGCACTAGGAGTCCTGCTAAGGCATGTTCTGTAGCTCGAACATATATCATGAATGGCTTACCTGATTTTTGTGCAACCAATACCAACGGGCTAGAGAGATATAATTTAATCTCCTCAAATGCCTTTTGGCATGCCTCATCCCATAAAAAAGATACCCCTTTCTTCATGAGTTTCAAAAATGGCTGAAACTTACTGGACAAATTAGCAATGAACCTGCGAATATAGGCCAGACGCCCTTGCAGACCACGAAGCTCTTTAAGATTTCATGGAGGCGGAAGCTCTTGAATGGTTTTGACTTTGTCTAAGTCAAGATGGATTCCATTGGACGTGATGACGAACCCAAGAAATTTGCCACTGGCCATTCCCAAGAAAGACTTGGTTGGATTCATCTTCAACTGATGTGATCGCATAAGGTCAAACATCATCTTCAAGTCATGAAGATGATCACCTTTGTTACGACTTTTAACAACTAAGCCATCAACATAGCACTGCACTGTCTTCCGTAAATGTTCTCGGAAAATAGTGGTCATGGCGCGTTGATATATGGCACCAACATTTTTTAATCCAAAGGGCATTACTGTATAACAGTATATCCCTAATGGTGTTCTGAAAGAGGTGTGTCTCTCATCGTCAGGATACATCTTGATTTGGTTGTACCTTAAGAATCCATCCAAGTTCAAGTCTCAAAATTCAATACAAACTCGAATCTTCCTGTTCTTTTTCAGAACCAGAACGATGTTGGTCACCCAATCTGGATGATGTACTTCACGGATAAATCCTAAATCGATAAGCTTTTAAACTTCGGCTTTAATTGCTTCCATGATTTGGGAACGGAATCACCGTTGCTATTGCTTGACAAGCTTAGCGTCTGGTTTTATGTTAAGGCGGTGCATGGCCACCTGAGGATCAAAGCCGGGCATGTACTCATAATTCTAAGCGAAGACATTAATATACTCCCAAACCAGAGTGATGAGGTCTTCCTTTTCTTTGGGCGACAGGCTATCACTTATGAATATGGGCTTGGGGTTAGATTCATCCCCCATGTTCACTTGAATTACCTTGTCATCAGTAGGGGCTCGCGTTATTCAAAGAGGTTTTCCTACTGCATACCGAGTTGTCGACTCAATGGATCCTTGAACAGAGGTAGGTGATCATCCTCCCGAGTTTCACTTGGTTGAGCCGTGGTCATGTTAACCATGAGTTTCTTAAACATGGCTCCTGTACTAATGTTCGAATCCCAGCAAGTTGATTCAGAAGAAGAACTAATAGAATAGCCATCTGAATCTTCACTAGCCTCGAAGCATCTTGTTAGCGGTGGGGATATATACCCCAACCCCTTGTGAGTCTTGTCGTAGTAATCATCTGGTTTTCCCTTTGGGACAAAAGGGGTGAGCGGAGTGCGCCGGCATTTTTTGAAATTGAGGCCTCTTGCATAGGAAAAGTCATATCCCATTCCCTCCATGATGCGGCGCGTTGTCGGCCTAAAATATGAGAATTGAGGTGTTCTTTCTTCTTCCTCGGATTCATCCCACAGAGTTTGCAGTGGGCCCTCTGTTTGCTCAAAGATGATATCCTCCTAGCCATTTATCCTGGTGGGTACCACAAAGACGACCTATAAAGATTCGACGTGCTGTCATCTTGTTATGAATGATGAATGATTCGGCATGTGCAATGCGGACTCAGTATACAATCACGGCAGAAAGTCTAATGATGTGCCGGCGTTTGTACCTGATATATCAGAGTTACATTCAACACTCAATAAGTAAGCTAAATCATCATTATTATTAAAGATAACTTTGCCGTCATCATCTGCGGCATCATTTACATCAATACTCTCAAAGCCAATCATGACGGGATTAGTGTCATTAAAGACAAGCCCCCGTTCATATTTAGGCTTAGTATCAGCCTCATGACCATTATCGAGATCCTCAACTGGTGATACATCGATCGACTCACCATTTAGGTAGTGGATAGAATCAGTAAAATAATTCTTCACCCTTTTGAATGGTTACTTTTCCACGACCACTATTTTGACCTCTCCACTCTCATCTACATACTTCATGCACTGATGCAGAGTGGATGGAACAATCAAATTGTTATGGATCCAAGGTCGACCCAGTAACAAGTTGTAGGATGTCTCTGCATCGATGACATAGCAGGTGACATCTGTCTTCAAGTCTCACATTTGGCATTTAAGCTTGATCTTGCCAAGGGGATGAGTGTTGTAGACATTGAATCCATAGATTGTGGTTCCCGTTGCTGACAAGCGATGAAGCGGGACCCTAAGATGGTGAATGAGCCTTAAAGGTATGATGCTCAAAGCAGAACCAGGGTCAACCTGGATCCGATCTACCCGAATAGAGCTAATATACCCCGTGAAGTATAAAAGGCCTGTCATGCTTTGGGTTTTTCACATACATGTCTTCCGGGGAGAACGTAATACATGGCATCCATCCTCGAAAGACTTGATGAAACTGAGGGCATGTTTCTAGTGTTTCCTCTGTTAGATTTAGTGGAAAGTGAGTGAGGAAGGTTTCATTGTCTGCCAATGCTTCACGCAAAGCTTTCCTGGTTGATCGGGATAAGCGTAAAAGCTCAAACAGTTGTTGGCCTTCTTGTTTTGATGATGTTTAACAAACAATTTATTACTAATGTTGTTTGTCTAGTGTTTGTGCATTCCTATGTTTTGTAGACAAACAACGTAGTTGGAGGATGAATGGAATAGAGCTTCAACGATCATATCCAAAGGAGGTTGGCGGAATGTCGGTGAAGCTTATGCAATTCAAGTTAAAGATCGAGTTCAAGCTTCATCCGCAAATATATCAAGTCAAGCCTATTGAAGATCAAGATCAAGCTTTGGTATATTTAGTTTAGGTTTTATATTATGTGTGTTAGATACTCTAAGCTTAATATCATATACACACACGTATTTGGTTTCTAAGCTCAAATATTGTATTCTCAGTTTATAGACTTAACAATCATCATATACATATTTTATCAAGTCTATATAATCATTGTGCAAAGTTTTAAACAACATTGTTTATGTCAAAATATCAAACTTCATGTATATCATTTTTTTCATGTTTTGAACACTTTTTCAAAATAATGAGATTTCACAATTGGGAAATGCAAATTGGAAAATTCTTTTTGTAACATGTTCAAAATATCATTTGCAAACATTTCTCAAAGTTTCATCAAGTTTGGAATTGATTTGTTATGTTTAAAGGAATTTACAAATTCACGTTTTCGTTCGTGCACATGTTCATGCATGTTTTACAAAACTGATGAGTTTTCGCAAATGGAAAGTGATATTTGAAAATTTCTTTCTCTTACATGTTTATCTATATGTTTAGAAACTTTTCTCCAGTTTTTACTATTTTTGGAGTTGATTTACTGTGCAAATTGATTTTACAAAATGGTATATGTTAACAGTTTTTCAGAAACTGTAAATTTGTGTTCAAATATTTATTTATCTCAACTGGGAAAAGATTTTTCAGAAATTCTTTCTCTGACATGTTATTCTACATGTCTAGAACATTCCTAAAAAAATTCATAATTTTTGGAGTTCATTTACTATTTTAAATTAATTTTACAAAACAGCTGCGCATTACTACAATAACTCCGGTCGACTGGACCGGTCGACCGGAAATGTCTCTGGAACTTTTTCAGGTTTGTACAGTGCGAACGGTCGACCGAAAAAAAGGTCGGTCGACCGCCCAGTTCCCAGAATGCCTATAACGGCTATTTTTTTGTATCCGTTGGAGGGGTTTTTGGTCTTTTGGTTTGGGCTTTTGTTTGAGGTATTGGGAGGCTATAAATACCCCCTTATACCTCAGTTTTAAAATAGCTAAGAAGTTTTTAAACAAGGGTTTTAAAAAGAGTTTAAGCTTGTTTAAAGGTTTGGTTTAAAACAGTTTTAGCTTTCACAAGTGGAGGAGATTATCTTACTGTTTGGGCCTCAAATCTCCATCTCTTCATCTTGATCTAGAGAAGTTTTCCTAAACTCAACTCTAGCTTTTACTTATAATTATTTGTTAATTATCATTTCTATTAAAGCTAGTTTTATATTGAGTTTAGATTTGATTTTATATTACTCATTGTTACACACACCCACATTGAGCTTTTAGTATTTACATACATAGTATAGTTGGGTGGTGAGAGATTATAACTTCTTAATTGAGTTCTCATCCATAGTTGAGAACAATCATTTGTTATATTGTGCTTATTGTGAGATTCACTTTGTAATACACTTGTACACCGAGTGAGGAGTGTGTGGTGAGAGTCGGGGATCGTCCCAAGAGGAGTGGCGTCGGTTGACGTGCCTAGGGAGAGGTTGTAACCGAGCACTTGAGGGAGACACGGCTAGGTCCAACACTTAGTGGGTGTAGAGTGGGATTACAATAGTGTGTTGATTGTAAAGTTTTTGGTTAGCTAGAAAACCGAGTGTGAGGTGTAAACGTTGTTCGGGTGAACGTAGAAAACCCGGTTGATAGTGGATTTCTCCCCGGGAGTGGGGAGCGGAGACGTAGGATGGAATGTCCGAACTCCGTGATCACTTGATTGTGTTTAAGAGTGCTTTGGCGTTCATTTTCATTTATGTTTATATCTTATATCGCCATTGTGCATTGCTCTTTACTATATCATCCACTATCTTGTTTAGATTATCTACCCTTGTGTTGTTTATATATCCTTGCACATACATTGCCTATATCTCATTATTAGGATATATCTTGTTGTTCATATTGCTTATCCTAGCTCATTTATCTTGTGGTATTTTATACTTGCTAGGATAACGTGTTAATTAGTTTTAATTGGTATTTAATCGGATTAGATTAGCATAAGACCCTAATCACCCCCCCTCTAGGGTCTAACAATTGGTATCAGAGCTTGGTGCTCTTTGATTTAAGGTCTAATCGCCTTGAGTTAAAGATCCAAGTTAGCTTATTGTGCTAATCTATTTTTGAGCTTTAATTGTATCTTGCTTGCCTTTTATATTATGGATATGCATGGTTTAGGTTATGCCATCAATATTGCTGCTAGGTTAGATAATTTCCCCTATGCCCAATGGTGTGTTAGATTTAAACTTTTTGTTCAATCTAAACACTTTGATTTATGGGAAATTATAGATGATGCTTATAGTGTGCCCACTTTGGAGAAATCCAAATGGAATAAGAATGATCATCGTATGTTTACAATGAACAATATTTTGTTAGAATATTTGCTAAATGCTTTTAATTCATCCATGTCTAACAAGTTTGTTCATTTTGATAGTGCATACAAACTTTGAAAATTTATAGAAGCACATCAAGGAGACTTGGAGGCGATCCGACAAGCTTTGGAGGATCCCGCTTCAAGTTCTAAAGGAGCCTCATGCACACGGCCACTAGGCGATAGCCCTAGTGAGGTTTGCGAGTTCGAACCCGATAATGATTTATCTAGTGATGAACTTGCTTGTGCTAGTGAAAATTTATTGGATGCCTTTAACAAATTGCAAAATGATTTTAATGATTTAAAAAGCAAGCATGATGTTTTAAAATCCGATCATGAGAAGCTAGTGTCCAAATTTGATGTCATTGAAAATGAAAATACTATGCTTAAAGAAAGCAATGACTTATTAAATTTGGAAAATAGAAATTTGATCTCATCTATTGCTAGCCTATCTCATGCTAAGATTGATGCCATGTTAGAAGTAGAGAACATAAAGAATGATACAGCTTCTTTTATAAATAACTATTTATGTTATACTTCTAAAAATGCATATGTACCCAAAAATGAAGATTTGAATCTTATGAAAAATAGCATTTCATCTTTAGATTCAACTTTGAAAATATGCATTAATAACCATAAGAGGCTTATGGACATGTGTGCCAAGACTAAGTCAAAATCATCCACTCATTATGCACACATGTATAGCAAAACTTATAAGTGTTCTATTTGCGGCCGTCAAGGTCATTTAGCTAAGTTTTGTTATGATGCACACAAACATAAGAATTCTAATGTTCCTTGTGCATCTCATATAGCTTCTTCATCTTGTACACTTACACATTCACATGCTCATTCTCACAAAGTTCATCATAAGCATGCTAGTGTGTTCAAGTGTGATTATTGTGGTCGTTTTGGTCATTTGGCCAAATATTGCTTTGATTTGAAAAGAAAATCTCATTTGACAAATGCTTCCAATAGACCACATGTTTTTAAATGTGATGTTTGTGGTAGGTTTGGACATCTTGCTAAATTTTGTTTTGATATAAAAAAGTTTCTAAATTGCAATATGTTCCAAATAGACCATTGTTTAAGAATGTTTCTCATTTGCAAAATAATTTTAAAAGAAAATCTTTATTTGCAAATGATTCCCGTGCACGAGCTAATGGTCCACAAAAATAAATGGATCTCTTTCATTGCACAAGTTACAATCGGAAGGGTCATTTGAATGAATATTGTTTTGACCATGTTAGTGCACCATATGTGCCTAAGAGGGTTCATAACCCTAAGGCTTTGAGCTTTAATGATAGGGGTCATATCCCTGAATCTTTTGGTACCAAGAGTTCTTGGGTACCAAAACAAATTTAAATTTTAAACCAAGAATTTTAGTATTCTTATTCTTCCTTTTCTTGGTTATTTGAAAATTATGCTTTGAAACTTTTTATGAAAACAAATTTTCTTTGGTCAAATTCTTTTGTTTTCATAATTCCTAGTTTTGATTTTGATGAGAGGTTTGTATTTATATAACCCTCCGGATTTATTGGGTGTTTATTCCCAAACATTGTTTACCGGATGCTAAAATATTCATATGGGGTTGATACTAGCTCAAGAGCTAGATATAATTGCCTCTCTTATTGGGTATTTATTCCCAAATCATGTTTACCGGATGCTAGTATGATTATATGGGTTAGAACAAGCTTAAGAGCTTGATATATTGTTGCCTCTCTTGAAATTCTTTTATCAAAGATTTTGTTTTGATCGGTTGCTTTGAATTCATTATACTTCACTTATATGATGATATTTATGTGTTTGTGCTTATGGATCATCTATTCGTGCCTTATAATGTATTCCATATGTGGTTTGATCAAATTTCTTGATTGATCAAACATCGGTTTTGGATTTAAACTTTGATTTATGATTTCAATTGGTTGACTTGTTTTCATTTGAAAACTTTTTTACATGATTCTCATGTTTCTCTTCTTTTGATTTCATAAATCTATTTTATACATTGGCTTTTATGATATGAGACAATATGTTCATCTTGATATATTTATATATGTTCTCATTATCTTTTGCATGTGGGTGATATTTAGCATATTCATCTATGTTTGCTCACATATGTTTGTCATGATCTTCATTGCATATATTCTATATGGCTTTTTGATTGGGGGAGCAATCCCTATATATATATATATTCTTTTTATACTCACCTATGCTTATTGATAGGGGGAGCTTTCGCTCTCTTATTCTTTTTGTCCCCTTTTTGATGTTGTCAAAGGGGGAGAAATATTGTGAGTATACATATATTCGTTTATATGCATGTGTATTATTATCTTATGCATATATTCCTTTTTGTAAATTGTTTGTCATCATCAAAAAGGGGGAGATTGTTGGCCTTCTTGTTTTGATGATGTTTAACAAACAATTTATTACTAATGTTGTTTGTCTAGTGTTTGTGCATTCCTATGTTTTGTAGACAAACAACGTAGTTGGAGGATGGATGGAATAGAGCTTCAATGATCATATCCAAAGGAGGTTGGCGGAATGTCGGTGAAGCTTATGCAATTCAAGTTAAAGATCGAGTTCAAGCTTCATCCGTAAATATATCAAGTCAAGCCTATTGAAGATCAAGATCAAGCTTTGGTATATTTAGTTTAGGTTTTATATTATGTGTGTTAGATACTCTAAGCTCAATATCATATACACACACGTATTTGGTTTCTAAGCTCAAATATTGTATTCTCAGTTTATAGACTTAACAATCATCATATACATATTTTATCAAGTCTATATAATCATTGTGCAAAGTTTCAAACAACATTGTTTATGTCAAAACATCAAACTTAATGTATATCACTTTTTTCATGTTTTGAACACTTTTGCAAAATAATGAGATTTCACAATTGGGAAATGCAAATTGGAAAATTCTTTTTGTAACATGCTCAAAATATTATTTGCAAACATTTGTCAAAGTTTTATCAAGTTTGAAATTGATTTGTTATGTTTAAAGGAATTTACAAATTCACGTTTTCGTTCGTGCACATGTTCGTGCATGTTTTACAAAACTGATGAGTTTTCACAAATGAGAAGTTATATTTAAAAAAATTCTTTCTCTGACATGTTTATCTATATGTTTAGAAACTTTTCTCCAGTTTTTACTATTTTTGGAGTTGATTTACTGTGCCAATTGATTTTACAAAATCGTATATGTTAACAGTTTTTCAGAAACTGTAAATTTGTGTTCAAATATTTATTTCTCTCAACTGAGAAAATAGTTTTCATAAATTCTTTCTCTGACATATTATTCTACATGTCTAGAACATTCCCACAAAATTTCATAATATTTGGAGTTCATTTACTATTTTAAATTAATTTTACAAAACATCTGCGCATTACTACAGTAACTCCGGTCGACCGGACCGGTCGACCGGAAATGTCTCTGGAACTTTTTCAGGTTTGTACAGTGCGAGCGGTCGACCGAAAAAAAGGTCGGTCGACCGTCCAGCTCCCAGAATGCCCATAACGGCTATTTTTTTGTATCCGTTTGAGGGGTTTTTCGTCTTTTGGTTTGGGCTTTTGTTTGAGGTATTGGGAGGCTATAAATACCCCCTTATACCTCAGTTTTAAAATAGCTAAGAAGTTTTTAAACAAGGGTTTTAAAAAGAGTTTAAGCTTGTTTAAGCTTGTTTAAAGGTTTGGTTTAAAGCAGTTTTAGCTTTCACAAGTGGAGGAGATTATCTTATTGTTTGGGCCTCAAATCTCCATCTCTCCATCTTGATCTAGAGAAGTTTTCCTAAACTCAACTCTAGCTTTTACTTATAATTATTTGTTAATTATCATTTCTATTAAAGCTAGTTTTATATTGAGTTTAGATTTGATTTTGGGAGACACGGCTAGGTCCAACACTTAGTGGGTGTAGAGTGGGATTACAATAGTGTGTTGATTGTAAAGTTTTCGGTTAGCTAGAAAACCGAGTGTGAGGTGTAAACGTTGTTCGGGTGAACGTAGAAAACCCGGTTGATAGTGGATTTCTCCCCGGGAGTGGGGAGCGGAGACGTAGGACGGAATGTCCGAACTCTGTGATCACTTGATTGTGTTTAAGAGTGCTTTGGCGTTCATTTTTATTTATGTTTATATCTTATATCGCCATTGTGCATTGCTCTTTACTATATCATCCACTATCTTGTTTAGAGCATTGCTCTTTACTATATCATCCACTATCTTGTTTAGATTATCTACCCTTGTGTTGTTTATATATCCTTGCACATACATTGCCTATATCTCATTATTAGGATATATCTTGTTGTTCATATTGCTTATCCTAGCTCATTTATCTTGTGGTATTTCATACTTGCTAGGATAACTTGTTAATAAGTTTTTAATTGGCATTTAATCGGATTAGATTAGCATAAGACCCTAATCACCCCCCCTCTAGGGTCTAACAACAGTATGATCCTTGTCGGAATGTTAGCTAGTTGGGCCAACACATCAAACTGAAATGGGCCCTTTGAGCTTTCAGGAGCGTTTTTCCTGAGAACTTTATTATGTCATAGCTCCTTTGCCTTTGGATCATTAGCAGGCAATTGTGTTTTCTTCACTGCTCCCTCTATTGGTTTTGGCGATGCGTCTACTTCCTCAAGGTACTTCTTTAAGTAATCCTTCCCACCGCGGGTTCCTAAAGTCTGTGCAGGTTGCGTGGTGAATACCAATTGTACATCACCACAACTATTGAGGGAAGTCGTTTCAATCCCCTCCTTAGGGATGGCAGAGATGGCATTGTAGGATTTCTGCTTGGCCTTCTTTTTGGACTTGGACTTTTTGGAGTTCGTCGATGTGCATTGCCCGTCTTCAAGTAGGTCAGGGTGGATCCATATGACTTTGCCTTTGGGTAGTATAAGGAACCATGCCCTTCTCTTTTTGTTGATGAGGATCCAGATTTGTGACCCTAGTCTCTGCTTGAGGGATTGGCTTCACACCGTCTTGGATCTAGACCTCAGTGAAATCTCCGAATTGCAAGGATATCATGTTTGCGAACACCTTCTTTTGCTCCGCTTGAAAGGTCATGATGCATGCATCTAGCAAAGCTTGAATCTTATCCTTCAGGATATAACACACTTTAGTTGGGTGATGCACCATCCTGTGGTACATGCGGTAGTTGGGATCATCTATCCTCGACACCTCCTCAGGTCGCCTCAATTCTAGGAGTTTGATCTTCTTCGTATTGATCAAAGACTTGAGGATTGGGATGATTTGTTCATCCTTGAAGTTGTACTTCTTTTGAAAGCGGTTATCAAAAGAATTGGCCTTCTACTTCAAAGAAGATTTAGGGGAGGAAGTGGTCTCCATTGCCAAAGTATCTTTCCCCTTTGATTGTTTCTGAGGGGTGAAATTACCTTGATTACCCCCTTTTCTTGGACAAGACTTGCAAGGCTCCTCAACATCTATTCTCTTGAGCATGTTCTCGACCTGTTCTCCTTACTAAATCAAGTATTTCCACGAGCGAGCTTCAACCATGCCCATTTTTGACAGTACGTTGATAGAGAGATTATTCCGACACATCTCAATGAGAGTAGACTCCGAGACCTGATCACAGGAATGCAATGATCGGTTCCTGAATCTCTTAACAAAGTTACTGACGGACTCTGACTTATTCTACTTTTCAGCTAGCAAAGTGGCCATAGACACTTCTGTGTCATCATCAAAGAATTTGGCCATGAAAATTTTTTCCAAGTCCTTCTAACACTTGATGGACCCAGGCTCTAATCTTCGAAACCATTAAAAAGCGACCCCCTTGAGGGTGCTAATGAATAGTCAAGTCATGATGGGATCATTACCCATTATATGTCCAGTCTATGCCTGGAAATAGTAAATGTATTGAGTAGGAGAACCCTTACCATCGAACTGTATAAGGTTGAGTGGCTTAAACTTTGGGGGATAAGGGATGGTATGTCGGTATCCCATTCAACAGGATATGGTCTAGTCACCCCTAATTCCTTGGAATTTCCTTGAAGCTTCAACGCATCAAGTTGCTTCTAGAAACCATCCAACTTCTGGTTTTGCTCACTCTTACGAGGGTTGGATTCAGCTTCCGATTATTTAGAATAAATTCTATGAATTTCTTCATCATCTATACCATTGTCTTCATAATTCCGACAGCTAGATCCCCCAGCTTGGGGTGAAGGCCGCTGGTGTCTTGATCCTAAAGTTTCACTGGTGTCTTTATTCTTCTTCTTCTTCTCTTTCTCGCTGAGGAGTTTCTCTATCATCTCTTCCATGCGTCTGATAGATTGTTGTTGCTGGAGGATAGTAGCCTATTGTTCTTCTAGATTTCTTGCCATGTCTTCTTCATTCCCGGCCATTTGAGCATTCGCCTGCTCACTTTGATTGGTACTAGATGGTTAGGAAGTTACAATTGCAGAGTTTTTAGGCTCCTCATTGGCACCGTCTGAGATACCCGCTAATCATCGGTAATCTAATGGAATCACCACTCCGGTGCGGGTACGGGAGTGTTGATAGAGACCCTGCCCTTCGATAAACATTTCACACAGTCCTGGGGAGAACTCATGATCAGAGGATTCAGAAGAATCAGCTGGGGCTTTGCCTTTGCCCTTGCTAACCATATTAACTGTAACCTTAACAGGTTCATTCCTGGGAGTTTGCTTCCTAGGATGAAAGCGTCTTCTTTGGGATGATAGAACTATCACTGGTTCAGACAACCTCTTGAAGACCAAAGGCTTAGGTGCTAAACCCCTTTATTGGCATCGGGAAAGCACTGCAGAAATGAGTTTCTCACAATGGCAATGGGATTGAATCTGACTCATACTGCGTTTACGATCCAGGTAGTTAAGGAGGTCAACCGTGGGGATACCCTTACTTCCTTGAGGAATCTAGATGTGCATGCATAAGAATCTCTAAGGAATAAAGATTGATGAGCCTGATTAGCTAGACGATCCTTGTGTTGAAGACGAGGTTCGTTAATTGAGCGTGCCTGGTGCATTTGTTTCCTCTGACGATTCTGGTTTGGTATACACCCACTTTATCTTGATCAAACCTTGTGTTGAGGATGAGGTTTGTCAACAAAGTGTGTTTGAATGTCTTGGTGAGGCTCAGTAGGGCGAGCTTGCACTGGTTGTTCTGGACGAGCCTCAGTTAGCCGTGTCTCGACTATCTTGCAGGCCTTGAACACCTCGTTTCATAGCCTATAGTGGAAGCCATCCAAAGAGACCAAGGCTCGGGCTTCACAACGTGCATGATTCTAACATCGATGACGTCTTTCCCTCCTTGATAGCAAATCGGTAGGGGATTCCGTAGAATCCTTCACTTGGCGAGGTTTCTCAACAGCAGTAGCCAATGTTTGGCGAGGTTGCTTAACAACCCATTTCTTAGCCTGGCGGCTAGTTTTCGGAGCCTTTTCAATCAGAGGCAGAGGTTTCTCCTTGAGACTGGCTTAAGTAGAATTGCTAAAAGCTAAATTGGCTGAAGTCTCATGAGAGACTTTGCGGCACTTACGTGCTCTAATGGGACTTGGGGTACGAGAGGAAAGGAGCTCCTCGTACTTAGACTGGTCGAACTCGATGACCAGAGTCTTGACCTCCGTCCTCATAACAATCTTATCTGATTACGCCACACCATCATTTAATCGGAAGGAATGACATCTCCCACTGTGGTCACCATCTTTTGTGGGGTCAAAAAATATATGATTGATTCTTATTTTAAGAATGTGTTCTATCACTTGGTAAGAATCCCTTACAAGTGCTCTCTCTCGAGTACAGAGGAAGAGAAGGTTAATTTGACTTCTCTTTTGTTTAACGTAGGCTCTGTGTGGTGAAAGGATGCTTTACTCGATACTTGAGTCAAGTTTGCTTCCTGTTGACGATCAGATCAAGATCGCGAAAGCTTCTGGCGATAGCTTAGGCTACAAGAACTGAGGTTCGGATCTTAGGCTTGTGCGCAAAAGCTCTGCTTGGAATCCCTAATGATCCAAAAGTTGGCTTTTTATAGCTGCTCATGGCTATTTATAAGCCCTTAGCATGTAACCGACATGCTGAAATCGTGGGTAGAGAGGCGTAACTACCTCCTACAATTTATCCCACGTGGGTTGACTTGGTCCTCATGGCCATTACAGCCGAACTTCGTGTGGATGACGAGCCTCTCTACGTGGTGAGGTTCGTCAAATTAGACGAGCCTCAATACACAGCAAGGTTCGTCTGATAAGGCAAGCTTCATAGTACGGAGAGTTTTCCTTGACGAACTTTGTCTTCACTAACTTCGTCTGCCGAGCTTCGTCTTCACTAACGAACTTCGTCTTCAATAGCTAAGTCTAACTGTATTGCAAGTCTTGCGGACTTCTTATGACGAGCTTCACCTTCACTGACGAGCTTCGTCATCTGATGAACTTCGATTCTCGTGTCCAGCGACGAGTTTCGAACTTTGCTTTGATGCTTCCAAATGAGCTTCCGAATAATATTTGTCTTCACTGACGAGACGAGGTTTGTCATAATAATGATCCTCACCTATCATAATGAGTTGCGACCCTCATTTACTTTTTGGCATTTTTGAGTGTCTACAACGGTAAACCAAGGAAATTAGAATATTTAGAAACAACCGAGGGGAGTTCGGCAGAATCGACAGAATAATAATCCCTAGGCTTGGGCTCATGGGAACAAATGATATTGCTGTCAAAATACCGGATATCTCTCAAATAATTATCCTAACCGTGGTAGAATTAATATGGCCGAATGAGAGGACTACGAGGAAGATGAGTTTGAAATTGAGGTAGAACACTGTATGGTTAACCCAAATGACGTGTATGAAGAGGAAGAGCCTGAGATGTGTGTAGTGCACAAGTTGATGCTAGCAATAAAAAGGATGGATGAAAATCCACAAATGCATAATCTTTTCTGTACTCGTTGGGTTGTGAATCAGCATGTACTTGAGCTGATAATTGATAGTGGTAATCAAGAGAACTTGATATCTTGAGAAGCTGTAAGAAAACTAAAGTTACAGATGCAGAAACACCCTTCTCCTTATAAAGTTGATTAGATTAAATCCATGGGTAATATCAAGGTTGATGAATAGTGCACAATTAATTTTTCTATTGGTAGATGTAAGGATGTAGTTGTTTGTGTTATTGTCTATAGTATGTCTGTCACTTAATGTTGGAGAGGTTGTGATAGTTTGATGTTGATGCATGCCATAAGGGAGGGGAGAACATAGTACAATTTACTAAATATAACATAAATTTTTTCCTATGTTCCCTGACTAAAAGTCCTAAAGTTAAAGGAAAATCTGTAGTGTCATCATGTACCGTGAGGGAATTTCAGAAGGAGTCTTACATGCCCGTTTGTGTTTGTACTAGTGAACAAAGGATTCACTGGTTTTGGAAGTGAGATCCCAGAACAGTTAAACTCATTTTTGAAGGAATTTTGTGACATCATGCCCAAGGAAGTTTCAATTAGATTAACTCTGTTACGAAATATCCAACATCCTATTGATCTCATACTTGGTGCCACACTTTCTAATCTTCCCTATTACAGGATGAGCCCAGTCGAACATGAGATTCCATGAGAGCAGATGCAGGATTTGCTATAGAAGGGGTATAATAGGGAGAGCGTGAGCCCATGTACAATACCAGCGCTCCGTGTGCCTAAGAAGGATGGAATTTGGCGATTTGTGTTGACAGTCGGGCTATCAAAAAAATCACAGTGAAGTACAAAATCTTGATCCCTAGACTAGATGATATGCTCGACGTGTTGGAAGGTGCTAAAATATTTTCGAAAATAGATCTTAAGAGTGGTAATCATGAACTCAGAATTAGACCCAAAGATGAATGGAAGATGATTTTCAAAATTAAAGAGAGGCTATATGATTGGCTTGTCATACTGTTCAGGCTTTTCAATGCTCCTAGTACATTCATGAGGCTTATGAATCGGGTACTGAAGCCGCTTACTAATAAATTTGTTGTTGTTTATTTGACAATATTCTAATTCATAGTAAGTCTAAAACTAAGCATGTTGAACATTTGAGAGAGGTTTTATAAATATTGTAGGAAAATAAACTTTATGTGAATATGAAGAAATGCAGTTTTATGCTTCCTAAACTGATATTCTTGGGATATGTTGTCTCTCCTGATGAGATACATGTTGATGAAGAGAAAGTGTGGGCAATTCTTGATTGGCCTTAACTTAAAGCTAAGAGCGAAGTACGCAGTTTTCATGAGCTAGCTACATTCTACAGGCGGTTTATTTGGAATTTTAGCTCTATAGTGACACCCATTATAGAATGTAAGAAGAAAGGGAAGTTTTAGTAGGATGAAGATGTAGACACCAATTCTACAACTATTAAGGAGAAGCTGACCACCACTCCCATCCTTGTTTTATCGTATTTCAATAAGGCATTTGAGCTCGAAATAGATGCCTCTATTATTAGCATTGGTGTAGTTCTTTCCTAGTTGGGTCATCCTGTAGCTTTTATGAGTGAAAAACTAAGTGATGCACGAAGGAAGTGGATAACTTACGAAATCAAGTTGTATGCAGTTGTCCGGACAATTAAACATTGAGAGCTATATTCATCTCAGTGGGAATTTGTGCTACATACCGAACAGAGGCTCTCAAATACATGAACGGTCAGACAAATCTTAATAGGATGCATGCTTGTTGGGGTGGCTTATTTGTAGCAGTTTACTTTTGCAATCAAACACAAAAATAGGCAGCATAACAAGGTGATTGATGCCTTGAGTTATTAGATGAGTTTATTGGAGACAATGCAGAATGAAATAATAAGGTTTGGCTGCCTAAAAGAACAATGACAAAGATGATGTTGACTTTACACATGAGTGGGCATGGTGCAACACGGGACGTATTATTGGGCCTTTCATGTTGTAAGATGGAGCGAGAGAAGTTAATTGCATAATTACATTGAGGAGGTCATTTTGGTAGGGATAAAATAATTTCTATGTGGAAAAGCATTACTACTGGCCATAGTTGAAGCGTGATGTCTCTCGAGTTTCACAAAAAAGTATGGTTTGTCAAACTAGTACAGGATTGTCCCAGAACATGAGCTTGTACACACCTTTACTTGTTTTCGTAGCTCCTTAGGAAGATGTTTCTATGGATTTTTTGTTGGGACTACCACGTACACAAAGAACTCATGATTCTATTTTCATAATGGTTGACCAATTGTTAAAGATGGCGCACATCATCCCGTGTAGGAAGATTTTTGATGTTGCTCACATTGCTGGATTATTTTTCTGGGAGGTAGTTTATTTTCGGGATATTCCTAAATCCATAACTTCAGATCGGGAAATCAAGTTTCTTAGTCATTTTTAGCGTTCATTATGATATATGTTTCTAACTGACTTGTACTTTAAGAGTTCTTTTCATCCTAAATAGATGGGCAAACTGAAGTGATCAATTGACTTTGGGTATGATTATTTGGTGTTAGTGCAGTGACAAACCCACGCAATAGGATCTGGCTCTCGCTCCTAAGGAGTTTGCGTTTAATAACATGGTCAATTGTATAACTAGGAAGACTCCATTTGAGATTGTGTATCAGTGAACCCCACAACACACACTTGATTTAAACCTTTACTAAAATTGTCGTCTTATAGTGTTGCTGCTGAAATATGGCTGCGAAGATTGAAGAAATACATGCTGAGGTTGTATGTAATTTTGAAGTGTCCAATGCTAAGTATAAACAAACTGCTGATAAGAGTCATCGATCTAAGGCGTTTGCTAAAGGTGATTTGGTTATGATGCATTTACGTAAGGAGAGGTTTCCTGCAGGAACATATGACAAGTTGAAGCCGAAGAAGATTGGACCTTGTAATATTTTGGAAGATCAATGATAATGCATTTATTGTCGACCTCTCAAATGGATGGGTGATCACTCCGACATTCAATGTTGCTAATTTGGTCTAGTTTTTCCCTGATTATCCACTTTATCCTGATATGAACTCAAGGATGAGTCATTTTCAAGAGGGGGTGACTGATAATCACATTTTATTACACTTTTATACTCTCATTATCTATTTTATATGAATAAATATGCCACTAATAATTGTTTTTATCTTTAATTACAGGTTAATAAAGAATAAAAGCCTAATATCTTTTCTCTCAATAAATCCCATGAATTAATGAAAAATATTAGCAAAAGCCCAAGAAATGCAAAGGCCAAAGCCAAAAAGAAGAAAAAATGGCAAAGGCCAAAGCCAAAAAGAAGAAGAAATGTCAAATTGTCCAAAAGCCCAAGCCCAAGAACAAATACAAGACCAAGCTTCGGGCAGCAACCAGAGAGAACCTCACATTGATGCCAGCATCGATGCCCGTATCAATGCCAGCATCGATATGCCTATCGATGCTGGATCGATACCATCGGCCAGGCAGTTACAATCCAAAGGCTAAAATTTATTGTTTTTGGATAAGATTTCAATCAAAGGGCTCTTATTCATTGATGTTGACTATAAATAGGGATAGAGAGTGAGGGGTTAGAGGTGTGAAAAATTTTATAACTCTATTTGGAGAGGAGGGTTACTCTTAATTGAGAAGACCTTTCAAATTTGTAACTTTTGTTACAATTAATAAAAGAATTTTTCTCCACTTTAAATTTTTCTTTTCTTCTCTTTGTTGGATGATGAAGATAGAGATGAAGAGAAATTTGAAGGTTTTCTTTTCTTTTATTTTTCTCTTTTATTTCTTATTTCTTTTTAGTAATTTCTTATTGCTTATTAGTTTAGATTTACATTCATGTCTTGTAGAGTAGATTTATTTTCTTGTTTTTTTATTTCTTTTTGCATTTTAACTTGTAGAGTAGATTTATTTTCTTGCATCTTTATTTCTTTTGCAATGTAGTTAGATTTATTTCTTGTTCATAGTATAGTTTTTCTTATTTTTATTTTCTTTTGTTTTGTAATTAGTTCTTATTCTCTTTAATTCATTTCTTGCTTTTATTTCTTAGGATGTGAAATTAATTCTTGTATGAATCTTAGAATTGTATAAATCTAGTCTAATTTCCTTTATATTATACAAAATATTCTCTTGTACTTAAAATGACCATGTTTAGGATAATCAACTAGAGAACTAATTGATAGAAAAATAATTTGATAATCTATGCTTATCTTAAATAATTTGATAGGTTATACTTATGAATTCTAGGATTACTATCTTGTTGTTATTCTTATCATGATTGTTATTTTGACTCAGATGATAATTTGATAGGTTATACTATCCTTAAATGGTTTGATAGTCTATACTTAATAAATCTAAATTGAAATATGACAAAAAGAGAATAGTTTGTATTTAATAATTAAGATTAGCTAGTGTATTCAATTCTAGATTTTCCATATCTTTAATTGAACTCTCCATCTTTTATTTTCTTGATTTTTCTCTTTCTTGCTTTTTATTTTATTCTTTGATTCTTTCTTCTCTCCTCTAAAATTCAATTTATTGTCACTTGCATATATTCAAAATAATCACTTACCATATCTCTCTCCATAATCACACTTATTCTTTATTCCTATTTTTATCACGCACAAAACATAAGAACCAATTCTAATAATCTCTTAAAATTACCTTCCTCGTGGGATCGATATCTTTATACTATAACTTGATTGATTGTGCACTTGTAATTTTTGGGTATTCGTGGGATCGATATCTTTATACTATAACTTGATTGATTGTGCACTTGTAATTTTTGGGTATATGTTTATACCGCATCAAGTTTTTTTTATACTATAACTTGATTGATTGTGCACTTGTAATTTTTGGGTATATGTTTATACCGCATCAAGTTTTTAGCGTCGTTGCCGGGGAACGGTGCTAAGTAGGATTTTATTATTTTGGTTCTTTAACTTGTATGTTTTCTTGTGAATGAATCGCTTGGAGCTTAAAAATCTTGGATTGAAGATCAAGAACTTGAAGAATTGCTTTTGGGTAATTCTTCTTTCTAGAATTTTTAATTTCACCCTTTAGCTATTTCTTTACAATTAGAGACATTTAGGACTAAAAAAGATTTTATTTTTGTCGATCATAATAAAATCCACCCTCCATTTGAACAAATACTAACAAGATAATAAATTCAAACAAGAGTTCTCTTCTCACATTTGATTGTTGTTGACCATAATTAAAAAAAGATTTTTTTTCCATCCTTTTTAGTTGCTTTTAATTCATAGGGTTGCATTGCATATAGTTAGTAGGAATTCACCAAAATGATTTGAGCATCTTGGTTTGGCACACACTTAAAAATATTTTTAAGGGCAAAACCCCATAATCAAGATAAGGTGAGGGATTTCATCACCCTTTTCTTAGCCCAAAATTATTAATTCCTCACTACATAAACCCAAGCCTTCTTAAAACTCATTAGACGCTAGCCCCTAAACTCGAGCTCAATAAGGATCAAGAAATCCTTAAGTGAATCGGTTCAAGTTTTCTTGGATTAGTTGGTGTCTAAGGTAAGGTTTAGGGGTTACGTAAAGAGCTCCGCAAAGAACGAGGTACTTAATTGATCTCTGATCACCCTCTAGTACTATCCTTACCTGGCTAACTATCCAGGTAAAACTTTAATCTTTTCATTTTAGGAGTTTTTGGTTAGGAGCTGGTCTAGTTGAGTTAGGCTTAACCTTAGAGTTAGAGTAATTGAAAAGTGATTGCTTTTGATTTGTTTTAGTTAGGATTTTCCTTTATCTTTTTCTTCTCATAAAAAAACTAATTTTCTTTCTTTCCTTTAAAAAAATTATTATGAAAAAAAGTTGTTTTGGTGTATGCAAATGTGGGTTAGCGATAATTCTCATCGTTTAATCCGTGTTGAACCAATCCAAGAAATGGCAAATCAACCCGTTCTCCAGGATGTGTTACCTTACCAGAAATGCAATTCCATCTTGCATAAGGCTTCCCGAAGCAAATGGAGCAAATTTTGAGCTTAGACCACACTACATAAACATGCTTCCCAAATTCCTCGGAAATAAAACAGAAGATGCATATATTTTTATCTCGGAATTTAAGGAAGTGTGTATTATGATTAAAATGAGAGAATTAACCGAAGATGCGATCAAGCTCAGATTTATTCTATTTGCTCTCAAGGACAAAGCTAAAAATGGTTGTACAGATTACCGACAAATTCTATCTTAACTTGGGAGGAATTTGTCACCGTTATTCTCAAAAAAAATTTCTCAATTCATAAAACGATAAAACTTAGGAACAATATTCAAAACTTCAAAATTGTCCCGGGAGAACCATTCTGGAAATACTTTGACCGATTCAAAGATCTTCTGATCTAATATCCTCATCATGGTCTCGAGAAATGGCAATTATGCCAAGTCATATATGAAGGATTGAACTATTCTTCAAAATCATCTTTAGAATCGATGTGTCAGGGAGATTTTATGAGAAAAAACGTCGACGAAGCTTAGGAATTTCTAGAGAGTCTATCTGAGAAAACAATACAATGCGAACACTGTGATGATAGAGTTTTATCAGTTCCCCAATCTAAGTCTAGTGGTCTTTCCTTGGAGTCAAACATTGCTTCTGAAGCGAAGATGGTAACAATTCTGCGGAGGTTAGAAGCCTTAGAAGTTAAGGAACGAGCTCCAACCCAAATCAATCATGTTTCTGCCCTGGGTTGTCATAACTGTCAGTCTCCTATCCACTTTTCAAAGGAATGTCCTCTTCTAGGAAACAACCATGCATTAAAACAGATGAACGCTACATTCCAGCATCCTAGAAATGATCCATTTTCTCTAACCTACAATCCAGGTTGAAGAAACCATCCTAACTTTGCATGGAATTAAGGAAATTCTTCCGGAAATCAATTTTCATTCTCGCATCAAACCAACAATTCCCTAGGGGAAACACTGTCCCGTTCAACTCACCGAACAATTTTCCTTATTCTAACCTATCTTTTCCAACCCAACATCATCATCCTCACCAGTCTACAAATCCTTCAAAATTCTGATCATGACAAATGTCTAAGTGTCTTAGAAAAGGGTTTAGAAGCTATGATCAAAGCTTCTACATAAACTACCAACATGTTGACCCAGTCATCCACCACTCTAAATTTATTTATGCAAACAACCGGCCAAGTGCTCAATTTGAACACTCAAGCCATAGCCCGGTTAGAAACCTAACTTGGGCAACTAGTCACTGCCGTGAGCGAGAGAGAGAAAGGAAAATTCCCGAGTCAACCTGTTGCAAACCCTAAAGACAATGGATCCGGTTCAACCTAACCAGCCCATGTGAATGCAGTTCACACACTGCAATTAGGAAAACAAATAGACAATCAAGTTAGAATGCTACCAGATCAAACCCCTTCTCCCATCCAACATATTCCTTCCGATGACCAAAACGATGAACATGAGATTAAGCCTGATCTAGATATGTATAGGCACGTTGCCCCCTTTCCAGATAGACTCAAACCTAGGAAAAACTCCCCGTAGATTGAGAAAATCCTCGAAACGTTTAAACATGTCAAGATCAATATCCCTCTCCTAGATGCAATCGAACAAATCCCCTCTTATGCAAAGTTCTTGAAAGACTTATGCACTAAGAAAAGAACCACCAATGTCCCCAAGAAAGTCTTCTTAGCTGCTAACCTCAGTGAAATTTTTTTGAAACCCATGCTGTTAAAATATAAGGACCCTGGTTGTCCCACAATTCCATGCATCATAGGTAACACTCATATTGATAAGGCACTTTTAGACTTGGGAGCCAGTGTCAACCTCCTTCCTTATTCAGTCTATCATCAGCTAGGTGTAGGAGAACTTAAACCGACAAGATGCACTCTACAATTAGCTGATAGATCCGTAAAAATTCCCAAAGGAGAGGTAGAGGATGTTCTGATCAAGGTTGGAAAGTTCATTTTCCCTGTTGATTTTATTGTATTAGAAACGCAGCCCATTTCTAATTTCAAAAGTCAACTCCCAGTCATTCTAGGAAGACTATTCTTAGCCACCTTAAATGCTTTGATCAATTATAGAACCGGGCAAATGAAACTATCTTTTAGGAACATGACTGTTGACCTCAATATTTTTAACCTAGGGAGGCAGCCTAATGATCCATCTGATCAACCCATGGAAGTGAATATCCAGTGACCAACAAGAGGGAGAGTGTGAGTCAGATTTAAGTGCATCTGACTTAATGTTTGTGGAGTCTTCTAATGACGAACTAGAGTTAGATCCACTGGTCAATCATGTTTCTACTGTTGGCTGGTAACGAAAACCTTTGGAGATAGAACCCTGAGTCCAGCTTCGCCCATCTGTGGAGGAACCCCCTAAGTTAGAGCGCAAACCTCTACCTGAAAATCTAGAGTATGCTTACTTAGGGGAGAACGAGCCTTTACGAGTCATCATTTCTTCTGACTTAACTACCAGCCAAAAGAAAGCTCTCTTAGATGTTTTAAGAGAGAATAGGGAAGCCATTAGATGGACCATGGCTGATATCAAAGGGATTACTCCAACCATTGTTCAACATCGAATTCATTTGATAGATAACGCCAAACCTACTAGAGATCCTCAACGTAGGTTAAACCCAGTGATGAAAGAAGCTGTTAGGAAAGACATTCTGAAATATCTCGATCATGGGATCATTTATCCTATTTCTGATAGTTCATGGGTGAGTCCGGTCCAAGTTGATCCAAAAAAATCTGGGATCACCGTGATCCAAAATGAGGCTAATGAGCTGATTCCCACTCAGATCCAAACTGGATGGCGAGTTTGCATTGACTACCAAAAACTCAAGTTAGCCACTCGGAAAAATTACTTCCTTCTTCCATTCACTGACTAAATGTTAGAGCACTTAGCAGGACACGAGTTCTATTATTTTCTGGATGGATATTCAAGTTACAATCAAATCCCTATCGCTCCCGAAGATCAGGAGAAAACCACTTTCACTTGCTCGTATGGAACATTTGCATACCGACGTATGCCTTTTGGACTGTGTAACGCACCAACCACATTCCAACGTTGCATGATCAGTATTTTTCCGACATGATAGAGCGATTTCTCAAAATTTTCGTGGACGACTTTTCTATTTTTGGTGACACTTTTTCCCAATGTTTGTATCATCTTAAACTGGTCCTAGAACAGTGCAGGGAGAAAAATCTTACTCTCAATTAGGAGAAATGCCACTTCATGGTCAAGCAGGGCATTATCTTAGGGCATGTAGTTTCTAACAAGGGAATCAAAGTAGACAAAGCTAAGATAGATCTCATTTCTAACCTTCCTCCTCCCAAAAATGTCAAAGATATCAGATTATTTCTTGGTCATACTGGTTTTTACCGATGTTTCATCAAGGATTTCGGTAAAATTACTAGACCTTTGACCAATCTCTTAGCCAAGGATACATCATTGTCTTCACTCCCGAATGCCTCAAAGCTTTCGAATTTCTAAAAAAGGAGCTGACCACAGCTCCTATCATTCATACACCAGACTGGACCTTACCCTTTGAACTAATGTGTGATGCATCCGACTCTGCAATCGGTGCTATTTTAGGACAACAGTTTGATGGAAAACCGTATGTGATCTACTATGCCAGTAGGACTCTGAATGATTCCCATCAAAATTACTCTGTCACAGAAAAAGAGTTTTTAGCTGTAGTCTTTGCCTTAGAAAAATTCAGGTCCTACCTCATCGGTTCCTTAACCAAAGTTTTCACAGATCATGCCGCACTAAAGTATCTTTTGACCAAAAAGGATGCTAAAGCACGACTCATTAGATGTATTCTCCTACTTCAAGAGTTTGACATCCAAATTCTTGACAGAAGGAGATCAGAGAACCCCGTAGCAGATCACCTCTCTTGACTCCCGAATGCACCAACATCAACCGTCCCGATCAACGAACATTTTCTACATGAACAACTCCTATAAATCTAATCAGTTCCATGATTTGCCGACATTGTGAATTACTGTAGAACCCCGTAATTTTTATATGAATATATATGAATTATTAGTAAATAAATAATTCTTTTATGATAAATAGCTTGAGGTCATTGATATACATGATAATAAGTTATTTGAGATGATATGAGAGTTTGGGTGTAGAGTTTTGTGCGTTGGTTTTGCAAATACGTAAAACATGCACAAAAACAAAATTTTTCCAGATCAGTCGACACATCAGTCGACTGACCGTATCGGTCGACACATCAGTCGACTGATACGCTGATTTCCAGTTTTTCAAGTTTCGGGTCTGTTTTGATTTGGTTCGGGTTTGGGTCGGGTTTAACTGTTCGTATATTTTCCCCTTCACCCGAAATCACCCCCCTCATCTTCAGAAGTGGGAAAACCCTAGCCCCCTATCCCCTATCTTAAACCCTAGTTTTGTTCTTGGTGATTTGGGGGAGAACTTGGAAGATTTTCGTTGAAATCTTCACATTGCAGCAAAGGGGATCCACTCTCTCTCAGATCCAGGAGTTGTTCATCACCCAGAGGCGAGTAACATCTCGCCCAACTCTGTCCCTTTTGTTTTACATGAATTTATTGAGATTAATGAGTTTTTATTGAGCCAAAAATGTATTTTTAGTACAAAGAATAAATCTTTATGGTATATGATGTGAAGTATTGAGCTTCTGAGTTTATAAAAAGATCATCAATGTTTTATTAAAGAGATCTAGATCTGAAAAATGTTTGACAAGAGTTATTTCATGATTTATGGATTTCAAAACGTATCAAACATGTTTTTATGTGTTTAAGGCTTTTGATAAATGTTTACATGTAAATCTTTCATTCTAGTTTGGTACATATATGTTAATATCAGTATTTTTCATGCTTGGGATTGATGGGGATGAGTTTAGATCAACTTTTGGGTGAATAATAACCTGTGCAGAGTTTCTGCAGTCAATCGGTCGACTGATCAGTCGACCGACGGGCTGAAATCTCAGTCATCAGTCGACTGATCAGTCGACTAATGGGTTGATTTGGTTTTCCCAGCTCCGTAGTCGACAGATCGGTCGACTGGTGAGCTGAGGCTATGCTGCCTGAGCTTGTCAGTCGACACATGAGTCGACTGACGTCATCAGTCGACACCTCAATCGACTGATGAGTTGTTTTACAGATTCTTAAATCTGTTTGAGTTGCTTTTCGGGGTTGCCTCGATGACCTGACACTAGTTCACCATGTTAATGATTTATCTGTACATGTGGGTTGACTTTTGACACAAGTTTAGATATGTACACCGAGACGCGTGTGAGTATAGAATATGTATATCAGTCCGCATATACTTTTCACAGTTACACAGTCCTCGTGTTGGACTATAATCCATAGAAGTCCTCGTGCTGGACTATAATCCATTTTTGTCCTCGTGTTGGACACTTGCCACTTATTCCATGTGTTTGGAAAACCACAGTATCTAGTTCCTATATCGGACATATTTCTTAACCCTGTATATGACTTTCTCACAGGAGTTTTATGACATGACACATATGTAGATTTTGGCATGATAACATGATACTCATGTAGGCTATGACATGGCACTGTATTTATGCTCTGGGGTTTGTTGTATTTCTTTTATTATTGTTCCTGTACTAGAACTTCGGGTTTGGTGTTTAGGAATTTACAATTTGAGATACAAGGTATATACATGAGGGTTTCCTTGTTTGGATTATTTCGCTCGACGTACCTATGCTCGTGTTGTAAATTCCTAAATACTAAAAAATCCTCTTTAGTAAGATCAATGATTTTAGATCTATTATGTATTATCTATATTTTCTTATACAACGAGCCCTGTTCCCTTGGGGTTGGTTGTGATGTTGCTCGCTAGCGCTTTGATGCTCGTTGTCCCTCCCCCTTTCAGGTAACGAGCCAGGAGCCCGGAGAGTCGCAGGTTGATGGCGACACACTTTAGTGTTCAGCTGTCTATTTTAGCTATGTTTTATTTTGGAGCTCCACTGTAGTTTTGTTTGACATTTGAGGACTATTCTCTAGATGTTGTAAAGGCTGTATGCCTTATTTCCTTTACTCAGATATTTGTACTTGAGACTTGTTGAGTATTCCAGTTATCTATTCAAACATTGACTATGTATTTCTGTATGTTGGACGATGAGATATCAATGTGATCACTATCACTTCATCAGTTATTTCTTGTATTATCTTTTACTTGCTTTTGTACCTACACCTATTGTTGACTCCACTAGATAGATGTTAATTGTGATGGTGAAACATGTTATTGCACGGTGTGGTACATGGCAGGTTTGACATTCTTGGTTTCACCTTGGACTGCAGCCTTGTGTGAACCCAGGGGCGTCACAGTTGGTATCAGAGCTCTAGTTCCAGTATCCTTAGGATCATCCTGTGTCGAGTCGTGAAGCTAGGATAGAGTTTCTTAGAATTCATGTATAGAGTCCGTAAGGATTTCCTAGTATGAGTGAGGACGATATATGCGTATATCTCAAAATTTGAGAAATTTTTTTTTTATATATAACAACTATTTTTGTATAAGTTTAAAATATTTGTGCAAATACTATATGTTGTGAAAAAAAATTGTATTGTGATACGCTATTTATAAAAGTCTATTTTGACTCATAAACTCTTATTTTCTTATGAGCAGCGAGATGACAGGACGTGGTAGGCCTCGTACTCGGAGAGCTGGGCAGGCAGAGTCACAGCAGACTCCATCTGAGCAGCAGCCAGCTCAGTCCAAGCCTTAGCAGGTACCACCCGAGCCGCAGCAGGCTCCTCAGTATTTGGTGGATATCATGGCTCCTCTTATTGCCCGGATGACAGCCATTGAGGAGTTGGTGACGACTCATATAGCACCACCACCACCAATAGCTCAGCAGCAAGGGATAGCCGTCGTTCCTATCAGAGAGAGATCCCCAGAGATCACGCCTGCAGCTGTTCATCTAGCAGTCCCAGATAGAGCCACATCGCATGAGGCTTGGTTCCGTATGGTAGAGAGGTACCAGAAGATGAGGGCACCAGAGTTCCAGGGATCACCAGACCCTCTTACAGCCCATAAATTGAAGGAGGATGTGGGCAACATTCTTGACATACTCAGTGTGGATTCAGTGAAGGGAGATGCCGGGAGATGGTACCGACTTTAGTTTACTCCAGAGCAGAGGATGACCCTCACATGGGAGGACTTCATATACTTCTTTGATGGGCAGTACATTTCTTCTGCAGTACGGACTGGGAAGGAGCTTGAGTTGTCCAGGTTGACTCAGGGGGACATGACCGTTGCAGATTTTGAGAGCAGGTTCATGGAGTTGCTACATTTCATGGGTATGTGACAGACAGGAGAGCGTCAGGCTCAGATGTTCTTGGCAGGGCTTCGCCCTAATCTCCGTCGATACCTAGTCTTGATACTAGCATGTTCCAGAAGGATAAGGAAGGGAAGGCCAAGGCAGGGCAGAGCGGTGACAAAGGCAAGAACAAGAGATCTTTTTCTGGACATCAGCAGCAGCATTAGGGCTCTTATAAGAAGGGACCCCAGTAGGATCAGAGAGCACATCAGCAGCGCAAGTTCCAGGGATCTTATTTTAACTGTCACAAGGTCGGGCATAAGGCATCGGAGTGTCGTAGCGCACCCGCAGGAGCCCAGCAGGGCAAGGGTCCGAACCAACAGCAGCCCAGCAGGGCAGAGGTCAGGGCCAACAGAACAGACTCGAGGCACCGCCAGCAGCTCAGAGGACTGAGGGGCAGGTTCGAGCAGTTCAGGAGGTTTCTCAGGGGCAGATTGTCCTATATTCTCCATCTCCAGTAACAGAGCAGTCTTCAGTCACAGGCAGGGTTTATGCAGTAGTTCCCCGTGATCATGGAGCTAGCGGAGCCGATGATTGTAGCCACCTCTCAGGGCAACTGATTTGCGGAGTCATTTCTGGCGTACATCGAGGAGGTGATGCGACGGATTCAGGGTGCTGAGTTATTAGAGACTAGAGTTGTCTCAGAGTATCAGGATGTCTTTCAGGACATACCTGGCGGGAGATGGATATTCCCAAGACCGCCTTTCTTACTAGATATGAATCTTTTGAGTTCTTGGTCATGCCATTTGGGTTGACCAATGCACCCGTGGTATTCATAGACTTGATGAACCGGGTTTTCCGTCCCTTCTTAGATCAGTTTGTGATCGTTTTCATTGATGATATTCTCATTTACTCGAGATCGGAGGCAGATCACGAGGAGCATCTACGGATAGCGTTGAGGACTCTACAGGAGCATTAGTTGTATGCCAAGTTCAGCAAGTGCGAATTTTGGTTTTCAGAAGTCAGATTTCTTGGCCACATCATCAGTAGAGAGGGCATAGCAGTGGACCCAGCAAAGGTCATGGCAGTTCTTGATTGGGAGCCACTAAAGACGGTGACAGAGATTCGTAGCTTTTTGGGTTTAGCTGGATATTATAGGAAGTTCATTCAGGACTTCTCGAAGATTGCGATGCCGATTACACACCTTACGAAGAAGGGTGTACAGTTCATATGGAGCATGGAGTGCCAGAAGGCCTTTGATATATTGAAGGCTAAGTTGACTACAGCACCAGTTTTGACTATTCCGAACAGGACAGGACATTCGTCGTATATACAGATGCATCGTTGGCAGGCTTAGGAGGCGTATTGATGCAGACTCAGAGGGTAGTAGCTTATATCTCAAGGCAGTTGAGGGTGCATGAGCAGAACTATCCCACTCATGACTTGGAGTTAGCAGCAGTGGTATTTGCACTAAAGTCATGGAGGCACTACTTATATGGAGTGCAGTTTGAGTTATTCACAGACCATCAGAGTTCTAAGTACCTCTTTTCTCAGAAGGAACTCAATCAGAGACAAAGGAGGTGGGTTGAGTTTATCAAGGACTACGAGTTTGCGATTCAGTATCATCCGGGGAAGGCGAACGTCGTAGCAGATGCCTTAAGCAGGAAGTGTCGACATCGGATTTTAGCTTTGAGGTGTTCATTACATCGGGATCTTATCACTCTTAGCCAGTTTGATTTTAGACCCGAGATTAGAGGAACCAGTGCATTTTTGGGAGCTGTGTCAGTGCAGCCATCTTGGAGTGATAGAGTTGTCAGAGCTCAGTTGGGAGACTCTTGGATTCAAATCCGAAAGGAGGAGATTTCCAAAGAGCCAAAGACTGATTGGACCATTGGAGCAGATGGAGGTCTACGGATGAAGGGTAGATTGGTTATGCCAGACAGTGCAGAGCTGAAGAGAGAGTTATTTGATGAGGCACACCGTACTCGGTACACGATGCATCCAGGAACCACCAAAATGTACAAGGACTTGAAGAGACATTTCTGGTGGAGCGGTATGCGTAGAGAGATTGCAGACTATGTGGCTAGATGTTTTACCTATCAGCAGGTGCAGAGACCGGCAGGAACACTTCAACCTTTACCCATTCCAGAGTGGAAGTGGGCAGACATTTCTATGGACTTCATTGTAGGGTTGCCGAAGTCGAAGAAGGGGAGTGATTCAGTTTGGGTAATTGTGGACCGGTTGACGAAGTCGATACATTTCATTCCAGTGAGGACTACCTATACTACCGAGGCATATGCGAGGATATTTATCCGGGAGATAGTTTGACTTCATGGAGTTCCAGACACGATTGTATCGGATCGAGGTTCGGTGTTCACTTCGCACTTTTGGAAGAGTTTCCAGGACTCTTTTGGCAGCAGATTATCATTCAGCAGTGTTTTCCACCCACAGACGGATGGTCAGACAGAGAGAATAAATCAGGTGTTGGAAGACATGTTGTGGGCTTGTGTCATTGACTTTCAAGGCAGCTGGGAGGATCACATTCCATTGATAGAGTTTACTTATAACAACAGTTATCAAGCGACGATCGGTATGGCCCCATATGAGGCATTGTACAGGAGACCTTGTAGGTCACCGATATGTTGGGCCGAGCCGAAGGACATCTTGATGCTTGGACCGGAGCTGGTGAGGCAGACTACTGAGAAGATAGCCTTGATCAGAGAGAGGATTCTAGCAGCTCAGAGTCGGCAAAAGAGCTATGCCGATAAGAGACGAAGACCCTTGGAGTTTCAGGTTGGAGACTCAGTTATGCTGAAGGTATCGCCTATGAAAGGCGTACAGCGATTCGGACGACGGGGGAAGCTTGCGCCGAGATACATTGGACCATTTCAGATTCTGAAGCGTGTTGGAGTTGTGTCATACAGACTAGATCGTCCAGCATCGATGTCTAGTATACATAATGTGTTTCATGTTTCTATGCTCAAGAAACACTTGCATGATGAGGAGCAGCAGCGAGTATTGGATACACCAGAGATTGAGCTTCAGGAGGATTTGACTACTGTCGAGATTCCGGTTCGTATTCTTGCCAGAGAGGACAAGAGACTTAGAAACAAGGTAATTCCCTTGGTGAAAGTTCAGTGGAACCGAGGAGGCATTGAGGAGATTTCTTGGGAGTGCGAAGAGGATTTATGTTGCGACTATCCACACCTGTTTGAACAGGTAAATTAAAATTTTTATGATGAGTATCTCGTATGATGTTTATATCTTTAGTTATATTTACATTTAACACTAGAATGGGAATATTCGCGCTTAATTCTTAATCTTCCAGAACACATGGTATATATATGGGGGGTTCCTTGTTTGGATTTTTCACCCGATGTACTAGTTCCACTTCTAATCCGATTTTATGCCAATTAAAACTAATTAATAAGTTATCCTAGTAAGGGGGGGAATGTAGAACCCCGTAATTTTTATATGAATATATATGAATTATTAGTAAATAAATAATTCTTTTATGATAAATAGCTTGAGGTCATTGATATACATGATAATAAGTTATTTGAGAGTCTGGGTGTAGAGTTTTGTGCGTTGGTTTTGCAAATTAGCAAAACTTGCACAAAACTGAATTTTTCCAGATCAGTCGACACATCAGTCGACTGACTGTATCGATCGACACATCAGTCGACTGATACGCTGATTTCCAGTTTTTCAGGTTTCGGGTCTGTTTTGATTTGGTTCGGGTTTTGGTCGGGTTTAACTATTCGTATATTTTCCCCTTCACCCGAAATCACCCCCCTCATCTTCAGAACTGAGAAAACCCTAGCCCCCTCTCCCCTATCTTAAACCCTAGTTTTGTTCTTGGTGATTTGGGGCAGAACTTAGAGAATTTTCGTCAAAATCTTCACATTGCAGCAAAGGGGATCCACTCTCTCTCAGATTCAGGAGTTGTTCATCACCCAGAGGCGAGTAACATCTCGCCCAACTCTGTCCCTTTTGTTTTACACGAATTTATTGAGTTTAATGAGTTTTTATTGAGCCAAAAATGTATTTTTAGTACAAAGAATAAATCTTTATGGTATATGATGTGAAGTATTGAGATTCTCAGTTTATAAAAAGATAATCAATGTTTTATTAAAGAGATCTAGATCTGAAAATGTTTGACAAGAGTTATTTCATGATTTATGGATTTCAAAACGTATCAAACATGTTTTTATGTGTTTAAGGCTTTTGATAAATGTTTACATGTAGATCTTTCATTCCAGTTTGGTACATATATGTTAATATCAGTATTTTTCATGCTTGGGATTGATAGGGATGAGTTTAGATCAACTTTTGGGTGAATAATAACCTGTGCAGAGTTTCTGCAGTCAATCGGTCGACTGATCAGTCGACTGATGGGTTGATTTGGTTTTCCCAGCTCCGCAGTCGACAGATCGGTCGACTGGTGAGCTGAGGCTGTGCTGCCTGAGCTTGTCAGTCGACACATGAGTCGACTGACGTCATCAGTCGACACATCAGTCGACTGATGAGTTGTTTTACAGATTCTAAATCTGTTTGAGTTGCTTTTCGGGGTCGCCTCGATGACCTGATACTAGTTCACCATGCTAATGATTGATAACCTGACCCTAGTTTACCATGTTAATGATTTATCTGTACATGTGGGTTGACTTTTGACACAAGTTTAGATATGTACACCGAGACGCGTGTGAGTATAGAATATGTATATCAGTCCGCATATACTTTTCACAGTTACACAGTCCTCGTGTTGGACTATAATCCATAGAAGTCCTCGTGCTGGACTATAATCCATTTTTGTCCTCATGTTGAACACTTGCCACTTATTCCATGTGTTTGGAAAACCACAGTATTTAGTTCCTGTATCGGACATATTTCTTAACCATGTATATGACTTTCTCACAGGAGTTTTATGACATGACACTTATGTAGATTATGACATGATAACATGATACTCATGTAGGCTATGACATGGCACTGTATTTATGCTCTGGGGTTTGTTGTATTTCTTTTATTATTGTTTCTGTACTAATTTTAGATCTATTATGTATTAACTGTATTTTCTTATACAACGAGCCCTGTTCCCTTGGGGTTGGTTGTGATGTTGCTCGCTAACGCTTTGACGCTCGTTGTCCCTCCCCCTTTCAGGTAACGAGCCAGGAGCCCAGAGAGTCGCAGGTTAATGGCGACACACTTTAGTGTTCAGGTGTCTATTTTAGCTATGTTTTATTTTGGAGCTCCACTGTAGTTTTGTTTGACATTTGAGGACTATTCTCTAGATGTTGTAAAGGCTGTATGCCTTATTTCCTTTACTCAGATATTTGTACTTGAGACTTGTTGAGTATTCGAGTTATCTATTCAAACATTGACTATGTATTTCTGTATGTTGGACGATGAGATATTAATGTGATCACTATCACTTCATCAGTTATTTCTTGTATTATCTTTTACTTGTTTTTGTACCTACACCTATTGTTGACTCCACTAGATAGATGTTAATTGTGATGGTAAAACATGTTATTACACGGTGTGGTGCATGGCAGGTTTAACATTCTTGGTTTCACCTTGGACTGCAGCCTTGTGTGAACCCAGGGGCGTCACAATTACATAGTTATGAAACAGATCCCTTCTCATTGGTCTAAACATGATAGATCGTGTTTTCTCTCCCAAGTAAAATACTTTTACTGGGATGATCCATATCTGTTTAAATATTATCCTGATAAGATCTTTAGGAGGTACGTTCCCACTGAAAAAACTAGGAGTGTTCTTTTCTTTTGTCATGAGCAAGCATGTGGGGGCTACTTTGGCCCAAGAAAAATAGCTAAATAAATTCTTCAATGTGGGCTATATTAGCCCACTCTTTTCAAGAATTCATATGAGTTTTGCAAAACTTGTAATCGCTGTCAGTTTTTAGGGAAAGTCACTAGAAGAAATGTGATGTCCTTACAACCCATCTTATCTATTGAACTTTTTGATCTGTGGGGTATCGATTTCATGGGAGTATTTCCAAATTCCTTTGAAAATGTTTACATTCTAGTAGCTTGCAAAACTAATGACAATAATGTTGTTGTTAAGTTTTTAAAAGAGAACATTTTTGCACGATTTGGAGTACCCCGAGCGATCATCAGTGACAACGGTACACACTTCTGTAACCCTTTTTTAAGGCTTTGATGAGGAAATATTCAATCACACACAAATTGTCAACTCCTTATCACCCTCAAACCAGTGGTCAAGTAGAGGTCACAAACAGGCAGATCAAACAAATCTTAGAAAAAATAGAAAAGATTAGTCTGTAAAATTATGTGATGCACAATGGGCATACAGAACAGCTTTCAAGGCCAATTTGGGGATGTCACCGTACAGACCCGTGTTTGGAAAAGCTTGTCACCTACTAGTAGAGTTGGAACATCGAGCAATGTGGGCTATAAAACAGCTAAATTTTGACTCAGACTCGGCAGGTAAGAACAGATTGCTCCAAATAAATGAGTTAGAAGAAATTCAAAATGATGCATATATAAACTCAAAAAATTACAAAGAGAAAACCAAGATTTTTTATGACAAATCAATTTTACAAAAAAAATTCTCCCCAGGACAAAAGGTTTTACTCTATAATTCAAAATTATATCTTTTTCTTAGAAAATTGAGATCAAGATGGACATGTCCATTTATTGTCAAACAAGTTTTCTCGCATGGGTCTGTCGAGATAAAAAATCCTAAAAAAGGTGACATATTTAAAATAAATGGTTAATGTCTAAAACCATTTTTAGAATTTTCTACGCTCGGAGAGGAGGAGGTGTTGGTTCTCCATGAATCACATTATATATATATATATATATATATATATATATATATATATATATATATATTAAAAAAATATATATATATATATATATATATATAATATATATATACATATTTTTTATTTGTTTTTTGTCAACAAAAAAAAAACAAAACCAAACTTTGGAGGTAAGTGAACATAGGCTTTAATAATCATATATATATATATATATATAAAGTTGGGCCCATAATCACTGGGCTAAAAGAAAGAAGAAGAATAAAAAAGATATCGTAGTTTTGGGTCGCTGGCCCAAACACCAACGCCTTGAGCATCGATGCCCACATCGATGCCTAAAGCCTACTGCATAACATCGCACCCTTCACCTCTTTCTCTGTTCTTTCATTTCCATCACTCCCAAACCCGATCCCGCCCCCCCCCTCCTCAACCTAATTACCCACAAAGACTAAGAGCATTTTAGAGGCAATTTCTTCATTATTTTTGGGCTTCTTCCACGTCTACCCATCTCCCCAAGGTATATTTTCTAACATGATTTTGTAATTTCATTTTTTTTATTTTTTGAATGAATACATGGATGATCTAGTGGTTGAATCATGGATAGTTTTGGATTATTATCATAGTTTTGTGTTGATTCATGATTAAAAAAAATATTTGATCAATTTGACAAATTGAGGGTACATTTGGGGATTTTGTATAAAAATCCGAAGATTTCTTGGGGTTTTGTGCAAAAACACATAATTTTCGAACATTTTACTGGGTGAGTGATTTCAAATTGAGAATATGTTGTACAAAAGCTACAAAAAATAATTTGGAGGTGTTTTGTGCAAAAATTGAAATTTCAATGTGGGGTGATTTATGCAAATCCGAAAATTCTTAGGGGTTTATGCAAAATTTGAAACTTGAATTTGAGGTGTTTTGTGTAAATTTTGAAAATAAAAAAAATTGAAATTTCAACTTGTGAAAATGTAATTAATTGGTCAACTAAAAGTTTGAATTGGGTGTACTTCTCACATTTAAAAAAATGATTGGATAATTGAGGATGTTTTATCAACATGCATGTTTCATCGATCAAGTTATCAAAATTTTGACATTTTTGAATAATTTTGAGGAAATTTATTGACAAAATAAATTTTTGATAACTTGAAATAAACTCATGTTGAATAATTGGTAGAAAAATTCTCAATAAAATTAAAAAAACATTATTAAAATATCATTTTTTTCTCTTTTTCTGTAGATGCCCCCCAGAAAAAAATCACGAGCCAGTTCATCACCTTCTCAAGAACCTTCTGATACTGACATAGATAAGACCCACAATTTTGACCAGAATTATGGGTCTTAATGTTCATTTTGAGAGAGGTTTTCACATAAGTGCTTTACAGACATATCAATCCATAATCATCATGTTAACTGCAGTAGGTCTTAGGAGCATGATGACTAAACCCCTAGAGAAAGTAAACATTTCATTAGTCAATGAGTTCTATTCTGGATGGGAAATTGATACGGATAGAGAATTTTCATCTTTTTCTGTAGTGAGGAGTGTTAGGGTTATTTTCGATCTTCCCACTATCTGTGCTACCCTTGATCTTGTAGAACCACCCACTGATGTACCAGATTACTTCCACTTAGCCTTCACATTACAGCCTGGTACATAAGAATACAATAACATGTCTACAACCTTGTGTGGGAGAATCTTTACATCTAATTTTGATTCAGGAAATCTCAAACCAGAATACAGATTACTTAATCTTTTCCTGCACTTTGATTTGAAACCCACCACTACATACTCTGTCATTACCCCCCACGATATTCTCCTTCTTTTTTGGATAGCCACTGGTCAGCGGTTTGATGTAGCGAGTATTATATTTGTATGGATGCGCTCATTAGTGGAGGGTGTGTTGGATTGGATCAGGACACAGTCTGCATCACGATCTTAGCTCATTTACCCCTATTTCATCACTAGACTCTGTCATAGATTTCATGCTCCAGTATTTGCAGAGGATAGGTTAGAAGCAGGGAAGGGGTTACTAAATGATCAGACTGTGAGGAGGAGCATTTCAGGACGAGATCAGTCCGGTTCTTCAGGTAGAGAGCCTCCTCAACACATCCAGATACACATGACCCAATTCGAGAGGAGATGGATAGGATGCGGAGTCGTATGGACAGGATACAACATCAGATGCACGAGATACAGGGTCAGATAGGCTACTCCACCACGACCTTGGCATATTTGATGAGAGGATGGCAGAGAGAACATGGAGATACAGATGGACCTCCACCTGAGCTTTATAGTTTTATCACACCATTTCAGCCAGATGATTTCCCAGGAGAGGATGAGGCAGGACCGAGTTCAGCAGCTGCTGCTGATGATGTGGATGACGATCTATTAGGAGATGAGCAGTGAGAGATGTTCTTTTTATTTTACCCAGTTTTTGATTTTTATTTCGGCATGTACTTATTAAACTGTGATATTTTGGATATTATTGTCAGTATTTGCTTTGAGGATACTGCAAAATTAGGGTGTGGGGTGTAAGCTAGTTAGCCTTTTGTTTATATTTTCCTTGTTAGTATTTTGTTTCAGTAATTTTTTTAGCATTTATCTTTTGTTAGTTTAAAGTAAAAAAAATTGCCAATTAATTGAGTTAAGTAATAATTGATCTAATTGATAGATTTTAAATATTCTAATTCCTAGTTAGTGATATACTCAAGTTCACCTTTTATGATAACTCTAAATAAATTTCTTAAGAAATGATTTTTTAAAGTAGTATACTTTACTTAAGCCTTAACTTAGACTTTTAATTAAAAATAATGAAATTTTTGCATGCTTAACTTAGCGTTGAAAATATTTTTTTCAGGTTATCTTGATTTACACATTTTTTCAAACTATATATATACTTACACATATATATATATATATATATATTAAAAAAACTAACCTTATAAAAGAAGAGTGCGGGAAATGGGCACCAAGAAAAATAATATAATAAAAAAAATAAACTCTTTAATTCAAGGTGATTCTATCTTATAAAGCCTAAGTTGACTGAGTAATTAAGCCCAAGAGTATCTCTATACTTAATCACCTAAGCCCAATTGGGTTGGCCATTTTCTTGTAATATTTTCTTTTCTTGCTTTAGATATTCAAAGGGCTAGAATCCTCTTGAATTGGATTTATTTTCATGCCTTATAGAGTAGATTTACTTTCATGTGTTTATTTTCTTAAAATTATATTATAACATAGATTTATTTTCTTACATAATTTAGATTTTATTTTCTTGTACTATTCTGTAGGCGTCAAAAATTACCTATAGGTCCCGAAACACAGCTCGAGACGGAACATCATTATCCGAGTCAATGAGGATTATCTAACGCTGATAAGCGTATGAAACGAATTGGCGAACCGTTGATGACGTAGCAACAAACCATCGGAATGCCACCTCCATGTGGCCCGCGTACTCATCAGCCACCTCCAAGTGGCCCACGTGCTCCTCAGCCGCTTCTAAGTTAACAAAACGCATAAAGCGAATCAATGAAGCGTATAAGTCAACGAAACAACGAAACACGCGTAACGGCGCAACAAGTCAAAACCCAGAAAACCACAACATCCCCTGGTGGCCAAGTCGCACCAAAACAACTCGACCAAAGCCAGTGGCTCGGTCAACTTTTTTTGAGAAAATTATTTTCCTCAACAAATATCACTTTCGACGAGGAAAATATTGTTTTCTCGGTAAATATCAGTAGGTCTTCTATGAGGAATATATTTTCCTCACAGTAGACTACTTTCTACGATGAAAATTTTAGTTCCTCACTAAAGATGATCATGATTTGGTCTCTTAACTAGTTATTTTATTGGCAAGGAAATATGATATTTTGGTGATGAGCTTTTTCATCGCGAAATGCACATTTAATGAGGAAATAATCATTTCATCGCTGTTCTTTTGGCAAAAAATAGAGGAAAACCCGCCAAATGTAACAGCGACAAAGTATGATTTCCTCGTTGAAGATCCGTAATCTGTGAGGAACTGTTTCCTCATCAAAGTATTAATTAGCGAGGAAATAATAGTTTCCTCATTATTAGTTTGGCGGGAAAGAAAAAACCCGCTAATTTCAATGGTGACAAATTTAAGACTTCCTCGTTAAAAGTTTTTGTTTTTACGAGGAATTGTTTCCGTGTTAAAAAGAACCTATTAGTGAGGATATTATAGTTTCGTCACTATTAATTTGGCGGAAAAATTTGCAACACCCGCCAAATTTATTGACGACAAATTAAAGGTTTCCTCGCTAAAATTTTTGTTTTATGAGGAACTGTTTCCTCGTTAAAAACCCAATTAGCGAGGAAATAATAGTTTTCTCATTATTAGTTTGATGGAAAAATGTGTAAAACCCACCAATTTCAATAGCAACAAATTTAAGGTTTCCTCGCTAAAAGTTTTTATTTTACGAGGAACCATTTTGTCGTAAAAAAAATATTAGCGAGGAAATTATATTTTCCTTAATATTAATTTGGCGGAAAAATGTACAACACCTGTCAAGTTTATTGACGACAAATTGAAGGTTTCCTCACTAATTTTTTTTGTTTTACGAGGAACCCTTTCCTCGTTAAAAGAATCAATTAGGGAGAAAATAATAGTTTCCTCATTATTAGTTTGGCGGAAAAATGTGCAAAACCCGCCAAATTCAATGGTGATAAATTTAAGGCTTCCTCGTTAAAAAAATTTGTTTTGCGAGAAATCATTTCCTTGTTAAAAAAAACCAATCAGCGAGGAAATAATAATATCCTCATTATTCGTTGGCGAAAATTTTAGTGGGAATTTGGGTAAAAAGTAGGCGGGTACTCAAAGAAAAGAGCGGGTTTTGCCAACGAATAATGTAGGCGGTACTAAAAAAAAGTTGGTTGCTAAATGATATTTAATTATATCTCAATTAAATTAAAAGAAAAAATAAATATTTTTATTAAAATTAAGGTGGGAAACTAAATTTACAGGACCAAATAAAACCGGGAAACAAATTAAGAAGGCGGTGATTTCTTTCTCTCTTCTAACCTCCGCTATCCCTCTCGATTAAACCCCTCCGCTTTGATCAACTCATCCTCATCACCTCCGCTCTCCGTCTGATTAAACCCCTCCCTCTGATTAAACCCCTCCACTCTCACCCCATCCTCATCCCCTCTGCACGATCGGCCCAAAAAACTCCGGCCGGTCTCAAAAACTTGATTGACCTCTGATCCTCCGCACGACCCAACAAAGTTCCGCTCTGAAAGTCTTAATTGATCTCCGATCATGCCTCAAGACCGTCACTTTCTAGATCTTTGGGCGTCTGTCCGATCACGCCTCAAGACTGCCGCTTTCTAGATCGTGGTTGCTTCTCTCCCCCTTTCCGATATCTAGGTATTTTAAACCTTATTATTATCGTGACTTGTAAAAATCCCCAATCTGCTATCAATTTTGTGCATCTAATTAATATAGAAAAAACCTCTGTTTTTTATTTTGTATACAAAAAAGTAACTGTGAGTTTTGGGAGATTTGAATCCTGTTGAATCGATTAGAGGCCTAGGTTTTTGTTGGAATTTCTATGAATTTCCTGGAATTTCTTTTGAATCCTGTTGAATCGATTAGAGGCCTAGGTTTTTGTTGGAATTTCTATGAATTTCCTGGAATTTCTATGAATTTCCTGGAATTTCTGTGAATTTCCTGGAAATTGTGGTTGAGTGACGTGGATTTCATGATATCTTCACTCAGAATTTTTTTTGATGATTTGAGTCTATGTTGTTCAATTGATGGCTCTGTGAAGTTTTAGCGCATTTAGATCTCGATATCTGATCCGATTCTTCTAGACTTTGAATTTTACTACAATTTTAAGTTTTGTTTAGCTGCTGCAGGTGTGGTTATGGGAGATTTCATTAAGTTTTGTGTTGTACTACAATTTTAAGTTTTGTTTAGCTGCTGCAGGTGTGGTTATGGGAGATTTCATTAAGTTTTGTGTTGTGATTTGTCTAATCTTTTTTATATCATGCTGCAGGTGTGGTTATGGGAGATTTCATTAAGTTTTGTGTTGTGATTTGTCTAATCTTTTTTATATCATCTGTGAAAATTGAACTATTTCATGATTTTAATTACGTTGAACTGATCATAGGTCTAGTTTTCCAATTTGCGGTGTATTTAGTTTCTATGTGATTTTAGTGTTTGTGTTAGGTGATACGAGGTGTAGTTCTGGTTTTGGAGGAATTTTGCACTGTTATTGTAATTTATTTTATCTTTTTTTATTTTTCGTGAGATTTGAACTGCGTTGAACCAATTAGAGGTTAGTTTTGTGGAATTTGTGTAAAGTTTGTGCAAATTGCATGTAGATCATTTTTATGTAATTGAAGTTTTTTGTGAGGTTTAGTTGCTGTTAAGTCAATATGAGGTCTAGTTCTCAGGAAGAAAGATGAAATTTGAGGTCCACTGATGTTGCCTGCATGTTGTTTTCAAGAATTAGTTGACAAGTTGAAACTATGTGGTTTTTTATGACTACTATGTAGATTTGAATGGGACGTTGGAGTTTTGAGGAGTTTGATGGTGATCATTGATAAGTTTCCATCAGATTCCTATGGTTAGTTTGGAACTGAAGTTGAAAATTCTTAGGCACATCTAATTTATTATGGAAATTAAGTATTCTTGGGTGATTGGATTGCTGTTGAGTTGTGGCATATTCTAGTTTGACTTATGGAGACAAAGGTAGAGTGACGTCGATTTGGTAATTGCCAAGTCTGTTCGTGTTTGAAAGTCTAGAATCTCTAGATTCTATTAAAGTTGTGCATATTCACAAAACCTGACATTTTCCTGTTTAATGCTTGTCTGATATTGCTTTCCGTTATTTACAAAATTTATGCAGTTTTGAATCTTAACGAAGTCCGTCTAAAAAGTTTAATAGAGTTCAACATCGTATTTTAATGGATTATATTGATCTTATTTGTCGTCTTTATTTTTTTAGTTTTCCATCATATTAATGTTTTGCCCTTTGTTTCTTTTTTATTCTGGTATTTTCAATTGTCCTCAATTTGAATGATTAACTGTTCATTGAATGATCACAGCTCAGCTTGAAGTTTATAGACACTGAAGTTTTTCAAAGGTAATCTTGCTTCATGGTGTTTGTTTATTTCACTTAGTTTAACAATTATGGAGTAACTTTTCACTATTTTAATTTATTTTGAAACAGGCTACGAGACTTGAAGCAATTAGGTAAACTTCATTTAATCTAACATTGGTTTTTGTATGTTACTTTTGATATTTCAACATGACTGGTAACATGCTTGATGTAATCATTTAATCTAACAATGTTTTAATCCTTTTTAGGATGGACAGAAGTTGGATGTTTGTTAGAGATAGGTTTCACAACCCTGACTTCACCAATGGTTTAAAAACATTTCTGGATGCTACGAAACAACACCTAGATCATGAAAATAAGACGCGTTGCCCCTGTGTTAAATGTCAAAATGCCTTGTCGTTTCTTTCTCTACCTGAGATACGCAGACATATACTTGTAAATGGGTTTGCACAACATTACACGACATGGACTGAGCACGGGGAATATTTTGTTGATGTCGCAGACGACCAAATGTATGAGGATTTTGAAAGTGACAGCGAGGATGATGATGATGACAATGCTGCGATGTTGGACATGTTAAATGATGTCCAAGGGGCTATAAGTATGGAGACAGATGATGAGAATGATATTCATGTTAACAAATATGATTATTTGTTTAATGAAGCTCAACGAAAACTATACCCGGGTTGTACAAAGTTCTCTGCATTATCTTTTATTATAAAATTAATGCAGATCAAGATAGATGGTCGTTGGAGCAATAAAAATTTTAAAAATCTACTGAAATTGTTAAATGACTCGTATCCAAAAGGTGCATCCATACCAACATCGAACTATGAAGCCAAAAACATGTTGTTGGAATTGGGTTTGGGGTATGAATCCATACATGCATGCAAGTATGACTGTGCACTGTTTTATGGGAAAGAGAATAAGAAACTGGATGAATGTCCAGTGTGCAAGGAGCCGAGATACAAATCTTGTGATGGCAAACGCAAGAAAGTTCCACAAAAAGTATTACGTTATTTTCCATTGAAGCCGAGACTTCGGAGGTTGTATATGTCGAGACATACAGCGACTGAAATGAAATGGCATAAAAGAAGAAGACAAAACGAAGAGGGTTTCCTACGACATCCAGTTGATTCTGTCGAATGGAAACATTTTGATCAGGAGTATCCTGACTGTGCTGCAGATTGTCGAAATGTGAGGTTGGGGCTTGCTACAGATGGTTTTAATCCATTTGGAAACATGAGCACTAGTTATAGTATGTGGCCAGTTATGCTAGTGCCGTACAATCTGCCTCCTTGGAAACGCATGAAAGGAGTGTATTCAATGATGTCATTACTCATACCTGGTCCTCGAGCACCTGGGAAAGACATTGATGTGTATCTTCATCCATTAATAGACGAATTAAAAGAATTGTGGGATATTGGAGTTGAAACTTTTGATGCCTCTATTGGGAGAAATTTTAATTTGTGGGCATGTGTATTGTGGACTATAAATAATTATCCTGCTTACGGAAATTTATCTGGGTGGAGTACAAAAGGGTATAAAGCTTGTCCTGTTTGTAACGAAGATGTAACTTCAGAGGGGTTGAGAGGAAAATTATTTTTTATGGGATCTCGATGAAATTTTCCTGAGGATCATGAGTGGAGAAGGAGTAAAGATTTTAATGGTTTAGTTGAAGATCGTCCTCCTCCCAGATTATTTTCTGGGGATGACATATTGCGGCAATTAGATCGTGTTTATAAAGCTAGGCATGGGAAACATCCCGACAATCCTGATTTAAAGCGACAACGTGAGCCTCATGAGCTAAACTGGACTAGAAAGAGTATTCTTTTTGAGTTAGAGTACTAGTCCAAGCTCAGGTTGAGACATAATATTGATGTGATGCATGTTGAAAAAAATATATGTGACAGTGTTGTTGGTACTTTGTTGAATATAAATGGAAAAACAAAAGACACCAACAAGGCTCGTTTGGACTCGGCAGATAGGAAGATAAGAACAAGATTGTATCTCACACATCAAGGGAATAAATTGAAGAAACCTCATGCTAGATATGTTTTGAAATTAGAATACCGTAGGCTGTTTTGTAAGTTCTTCAAATTTGTCAAATTTCCTGATGGGTATGCTGCCAATATTTACAAAAACGTGAACATTGTCGATGGGAAGATACATAATTTAAAAAGTCATGATTGCCATGTTTTACTTCAACGCCTCCTCCCAATTGGTATTCGTTCATATTTGGACAAGGATGTGTGCACTGTAATTGTTGAGTTGGACATTTTTTTTCCAACAGATATGTGCAAAAACTTTAAAGGTGTCAGACTTAGAAAGAATGGAGAAGGAGATTGTTATAATATTATGCAAATTAGAGAGAATATTTCCATCGGATTTTTTTGATGTAATGGTTCACTTGGCAGTCCATCTACCTCGTGAAGCTTTACTTGGTGGTCCAGTTACCTATCGGTGGATGTATCCTATTGAGAGAAATTTAGGAACATATAAAAAATATGTTACAAATAAAGCTCGACCTGCAGGTTCTATTGCAGAAGCATATATTGTCAATGAAGCAGTGACATTTTGTTCTATGTATTTTCGCGAGATTAAAACCCGTATCAATCGGGCAGAACAAAATGTCGATGTAGAAGATGACCAAGTAGCAGGTGGTTTATCGATTTTCTCTCAAAAAGTTCGTCCATTCAGCGAAAAAAAAATATATTACTAGACCGGAAGTGAATAAAGCTCATTGGTATGTACTATACAACTGTGACGAGGTGAAACCATATCTCAAGTAAGTGCCTTTTTTGCATTTGTGTGTATTAAGTTCAATTTTTTTAAAATTAGATTAGAGATTGAATTATCTGATTTGTACCTGTAGGGAACATGAGGATGAGTTAAGGCAAACAAGTAACCATAAGTTGTATGAAAGACAATTTGTACCTGTAGGGAACATGAGGATGAGTTAAGGCAAACAAGTAACCATAAGTTGTATGAAAGACAAGAAAATGAGTTCCAGGGAACATGAGGATGAGTTAAGGCAAACAAGTAACCATAAGTTGTATGAAAGACAAGAAAATGAGTTCCAAGATTGGTTTGAAAAAGAAGTAAGTTGTTCATATACAATTTTAAATAGTAGTTAGTTATTGTATATGACCATTATGCTAAATTTCTTGTTTTAATTGTTATTCATAGATGATTAAAAAGAGAGAAAACGGATTGATGGATGCAACTGATGAGAAGCTTTATATAGATGATTAAAAAGAGAGAAAACGGATTGATGGATGCAACTGATGAGAAGCTTTATTGTCTAGCATGTAAACCAGATTTACGTGTTCATACGCAACTGATGAGAAGCTTTATTGTCTAGCATGTAAACCAGATTTACGTGTTCATACGTACACTGGTTGTATTGTGGATGGAGTTTGATATCATACAAAAGATCTTGATGATCATCGGACAACTCAAAATAGTGGGGTGTACGTCCCTGGAGTTTTTATTGGTGGAAGTCATGAATACTATGGTGTTTTGCTAAGTTTTGTGAAGTTAACGTACTTAGATATGAATCAAGTTTTCTTATTCAAGTGTAAATGGTTCAACAACCGACGAATCAAGTAGGGACGAAAGGAGAAGAATGATACGGTATGACTATAATCTTACTGGCATTAATACAAGCTCTACGTGGTATGATGATGAACCATTCATACTTGCTATGGAAGCCTAACAAGTGTTTTATCTTGATGACTGTAAGTTGGGTTCATCCTGGAAAGTTGTACAAAATGTGCAATTGAGAAACGTGTGGGATGTTCCGGAGGTCGAGGATATAAGTGAAGTGATAGATGAGGATGATGTAGATCCTGTGACAAATGATGCTTATCAACAAGACGAGTTAATGATGTTCACTGGTTCGTGTTAGACCCTAGAGGGGGGGTGATTAGGGTCTTATGCTAATCTAATCCGATTTTATGCCAATTAAATATAAATATTACTTAACAAATATATTTTGCAAGATAGATATATAAAAAGTTTTATGTGCAAGAATACTCAATGTACAGCAAGTGATATATCCTATATGATAGAAATATGTGTAAGGATATATGAACAATAAGATATATCCTAACAAAGAATATATGACAATATTTATATGTGCAAGGATATAAAATTAACACAATGGTGAAATAATCATAAACTAGATAGAGGGAAAAACAACAATGAGCAATTGAAAAGGCAATATAAATAATAACACGAATGTAAAGTACGCAATGCAATCACAAAACAAAACGATAATGTTGCGAGGTTCGGCTCCCCCACGACCTACGTCGCCTGCTGCCTCACTCGAGAGATCTCTCACTATCACAAACCGGGTTTTCTACGTTCAACCGAACAACGTTTACACTCACAATCAATCACTATGTAATCATCACCTCACACACTAAGTGTTGGTCCTAGCCGTGTCCCTCTCCCAAGTGCTCGGTTACAAGCCTCTCGCTAGCCACGTCACGGCGACCCACTCCTTGATTCGAGCCCGTCTCTACACACATCAGCACTTCTCATCGTGTCAGTGGTATTACAAAGTGAAATCCTCACAATAAGCACAATATAACTCAAATGATTTGTTTCTCTAACAGGGTAGAACTCAATAAACACAACCTCTAAGTCCACGTAATTCACAACCCAAAATTATACTATGAATGAAAATACAATAAGCTCAATAGGTGTGTGTGACAAAGAGTATCAATCAAAACAATTAAATCTCAATATAATAAATCTAGCTAGCAAATAAGATCAACAATAAATAGGCTAGAATGTGAGTTCTTAAGGAAAACTCTCTATAGATCAAGATGAGAGAGAGATTGAGTTGAATGCCAAACACCGAAATGATGATCTCCTCCTTTGCTCTTGTGAAAGTTGCTTCAGAAACAAAACCCTCAATTGCTTAAAGCTTTTTAAACCAAACGTTAACAACTTAAACAAGTTTAAACCAATTGTTAAAGCTATTTTTTAAACAATCTCTTTTTGGAGAGCTTGAGAGTTGAAGACAATGGGTATTGTATACCACTTCAACAACTCAGGCCAACACTACCCAAGAAAAGGGAACAAAAAGACGGCCAAGAAAACGGTCAGAAAAGAGCCGTTGAAGGCCCCGTCAGATAGTCGGTTCGACCGGAATATCGTCGGTTCGAGCCGCGATGAAGATCCAACCTTGGAATCGAGGGCAGAACAGCGTCGTGACCGTACGGTCGACCGGAGAGAAATTTCGGCGACCGATCCAAAATTCGGCTGACCGATTACTTGTAGCAATGCAACAGCAATTTTTGAAAAATCATTTAAAATAGTAAAATGAACTCCAAAAATTATGAATTTTCGTGGGAATTTCTAGACATGTAGATTTAAATGTCAGAAAAGAATTTTGAAATCATTTCCCAGTTTGAGAGAAATAAATGTTTGAACACAAAAAATAGAGTTCTGAAAATCTGCTGTGATAGCACGATTTTGTAAAATCAAGTAGCAGAGAAATCAACTCCAAAATAGTAAACGGAGAAAGTTTCTGAACATGTATATAACAGTTCTTTGATTTTCAAAAATCAAGAGAGGCAACTATATCTAGCTCTTGAGCTAGTATTAACCCATATAAACATTTTTGCACCCGGTAAACATAATTTTGGAATAAACACCCAATAAACTCGGAGGGTTATATAAACACAAACCTCTCATCAAAATGAAGACTAAAAATTATGAAAACAAAAAATTTGAAAAAATGTTTTCATAACAAAAAGATTTTAAAACATAATTTTCAAAACCAAGACAAAGAAAAAAAAAAAAAAAACTAAAAATTCTTGGTTTAAAATTCAAGTTTGTTTTGGTTTAGGGACATGACCCTTATCTTTTAAGCTCAAAGCCCTAGGGTTATGAACCCTCTTAGGCATATATGGTGCACTAACATGGTCAAAACAATATTCATTCAAATGACCCTTCCGATTGCAATTTGTACAATGAAAGAGATTCATTTGTTTTTGTGGACCATTAGCTCGTGCACGGGAATCATTTGCAAATAAAGATTTTCTTTTAAAATTATTTTGCAAATGAGAAACGTCATTAAACAAAGGTGGTCTTTTTGGAGCAAATTGCAAATTTGGAGTATTTTGCAAATCAAAAAAAAATTTAGCAAGATATCCAAACATAAACATCTAAAAACATGTGGTCTACTAGAAGCATTTGGCAAATGAGATTTAATTTTCAAATCAAAACAATATTTGGCCAAATGACCAAGACGACCACAATGATCACATCTATACACATGAGCATGCTTATGATGAATAATGGGTGCATGTGTGTGTACATGTGATGAAGAAGCTACATGAGATGCACAAGAAATATTAGTCTTGGAGGATTTATGTGCATCATAGCAAAACTTAGCTAAATGTCAATTCATCATTATGCATACAAGCATTGGAAATAGAAGTAGATGAAACATGATCATTTCTAAAAGAATTAAACTTATTTCTAATAGTTTCTACTTCTATCATGGCATTATTATTAGCATGAGTTAAGCTAGCAATAGATGAAGACATGTTATTATTTTCCAAACTTAATAACTCATTGTTTTCTTTTAAAATAGCATTCTCTTTAACAACAATATCAAGTTTGGAAGCTAGCGACTCATGATCGGATTTTAAACTAATATGCTTGCTTTTAAGATCAATAAAATTGTTTTGCAATTTTGTATAGGCATGAGATAATCTATCATATGCACAAGCGAGTTCATTGATGGATATATCACTATCGGATTCCGAATCGCTTACCACACTAGGGCTATCGCCTAGTGGCCGTGTGCATGATGATGCTCCACACTCACTTGAAGAACAATCCTCCAAACTACGTCGGATTTCCTCCAAGTTGCCTTGATGTGCTTCTATGAATTTCCATAAATTGTAAGCACTATCAAAATGAACAAATTTGTTAGAAAATGATGAGTCAAAGGCATTAAGGAAATATTCTAACAAAAGCTTGTTCATTGAAAACATTTTCTTATCATGATTGCTCCACTTGGATATCTCCAAAGTGGGCACAATATAAGCACAATCAATAACTTCCCATAAGTCGATATTTCTAGATTCAACAAATAGTTTAAATCTAGAAGCCCATTGTGCATAGGGGAAATTAATGAATTTAGGAGCAATATTTGATTCATAGCCTAAACGAAATATATTCATATTCATGATATATATGTGAAAATATGCAAGCAAGACTAATGTAATCATAACTAGATTAGCACAAATAAGATAACTTGGATCTTTAACTCAAGGCGGTTAGACCTTAAATCAAAGAGCACCAAGCTCTGATACCAATTGTTAGACCCTAGAGGGGGGGTGATTAGGGTCTTATGCTAATCTAATCCGATTAAATGCCAATTAAAACTAATTAATACGTTATCCTAGCAAGTATGAAATACAACAAGATATATGAGCTAGGATAAGCAATATGAATAATGAAATATATCCTATATGATGAACTATATATGCAAGGATATATAAACACAATGGTAAACAATGTAAACAAGATAGTGGATGATATAGATAATGAGCTAATGACAATGGCGATATAAGATATGAACATAAATATGAATGAACGCCAAAGCACACTCAAACAAGCAATATGATCACGGAGTTCGGACCTTCCGTCCTACGTCTCCGCTCCCCACTCCCGGGGAGAAATCCACTAACACAATCCGGTTTGGAAGCCGGAACTTCTTCTACACACTCGGTTTTCTAGCTAACCGAAAACTCTACAACTCACACTCTTGCAATCACACTCTACACCCACTAAGTGTTGGACCTAGCCGTGTCTCCCTCAAGTGCTCGGTTACAACCTCTCCCTAGGCACGTCAACCGACGCCACTCCTCTTGGGACGATCCCCGACTCTCACCACACACTCCTCACTCGGTGTACAAGTGTATTACAAAGTGATTCTCACAATAAGCACAATATAACAAATGATTGTTCTCTCTAACAAGATGAGAACTCAATTAAGCTCACTCTCAATGTCACAAACCCACAACCCTAAATTATACTATGAATGTAAATACAATAAGCTCAATGGTTGTGTGTGTACAATGAGATAAATAAAATAATTAAACTCAATATAGAAATATAGCCTATGGAAATTTAGATCAAAACAATAAATAGCTAGAATTGAGTTTAAGGAAAACTTCTCTATAGATCAAGAGTGAGAGAGAGATGAGTTGAATGCCCAAACACCAAATGATGATCTCCTCTTTGCTCTTGTGAAATTTGCTTCACAAACTAAAACCCTTAATTGCTTAAAAGCTTTTTAAACCAAACTTAAACAAAACCTTAAACAAGTTTAAACCCTTGTTAAACTATTTTTTAAAATAATCTCTTGGAGAGCTTGAGAGTTGAAGACAATGGGTATTTATACCCTCTCACAACTCAGCCAAAAACTACCCAAGAAAAGGACAAAAAGACCCAGAGAAAATCGGCTCAGAAAAGAGCCGTTAGAAAGCAACGGTCACATAGTCGGTCGACCGGAAATATCGTCGGTCGACCGCGATGAAGATCCCAACCTGGGAATCGAGCAGAAACAGCGTCGGTCGACCGTACCGGTCGACCGGAGGAAATTTCGGTCGACCGACCAAAATTTCGGTCGACCGGATTACTGTAGCAATGCGCAGCTACTTTGTAAAATCAATTTAAAATAGTAAATGAACTCCAAAAATTATGAAATTTTGTGGGAATGTTCTAGACATGTAGATTAACATGTCAGAGAAAGAATTTCTGAAAAATCATTTCCCAGTTGAGAGAAATAAATGTTTGAACACAAAAATACAGTTTCTGAAAATCTGCTGTGATACACGATTTTGTAAAATCAAGTAGGCACAGTAAATCAACTCCAAAAATAGTAAAAACTGGAGAAAAGTTTCTAAACATGTATATAAACATGTCAGAGAAAGAATTTTTCAAATATCACTTCTCATTTGTAAAAACTCATCAGTTTTGTAAAACATGCACGAACATGTGCACGAACGAAAACGTGAATTTGTAAATTCCTTTAAACATAACAAATCAATTCCAAACTTGATGAAACTTTGAGAAATGTTTGCAAATGGTATTTTGAACATGTTACAAAAAGAATTTTCCAATTTGCATTTCCCAATTATGAAATCTCATTATTTTGCAAAAGTGTTCAAAACATAAAAACCCAAAACCATGCATGTATATATATAACTATATATATACATAGAAATCAAATACGTGTGTGTGTATGATATTGAGCTTAAGGTACTTAACACACATAATATAAAATCTAAATTAGATTACCCAAGCTTTATCTTGATCTTCATTGTAGCTCAACTTGGTACACATGCGGATGAAGCTTGAACTTGATCTTTAACTTGAATTGCATATTGCTTCACTCCACAATTCCGCCAACCTCCATTTGATATCGTCGTTATGGCGCAATCCATCCATCCTCCAACAATGTTGTTTGTCTATAATACATAGGAATGCACAAATACTAGACTAACAATATTAGTAGTAAATTGTTTGTAAATCATCATCAAAACAAGAAGGCCAACAGTTCGTTCAAGAAGAGGGCCTTGAAACTCCAGAATTGCATCTTAACGATCTTGACCCTGAAATTGTTGCTTCAGAGGTTGTGAACGATGAATGGATGAATGATGGTAGGGAATATAATTTGATAAATGATGATACTGAAGAAGAAGATGATCCAGAAGATGGTGATGAAGAACCAATCATTTCAAGTGATGATGAGGATAGTGATTAGTTTATATCATAAGTTTACTGTTATTTTTTTGATTTGTGCGGGATGTTTTAGTTTGACATAATTTGATAAATGTAGCTATAATTTTGATTTGTGCGGAATGTTTTAGATTAACATTAAGATGGGGATGCTTGAATTTAAAGTTCTGGTCGCTTGTTGGTTGTTTAAAATTTTTGATTTTACTATTCATGTCAGCCTCATATTTCTTAGTTTGGTGCCATGGATCATCGATCCGGTTTAAGTCTTGATTACTGAAAGGTGGTGGTATTTGATTGAGCAAGCGAACTTAATTAATATGTTCTGTTTTCTTTTGTAAGTTAGATTTTAATCTTATATCTGAAAGGTGGTGCTCGTCCATATGCTATTTTCTTGGTAAAACTGGATATGTTGATTGAAGTTTATACATCAAGATTTATGACAAACTATATTATTCGATGCTTATACTTGTTGACAATCCTTGTGAGAGATGACTTTCGCATTCATTTGTTGATATATGTTGTGTTTTTTATTGTTGGCCTTCTTGTTTTGATGATGTTTAACAAATAATTTATCACTAATGTTGTTTGTCTAGTATTTGTGTTTTCTTATTTATTATAGACAAACAACGAGTTGGAGGTTGGATGGATTAAGCCTACACGATCATATCCAATGGAGGTTGGCGGAATATCGGTGTGAGGCCTTGCAATTCAAAGTTAAAGATCAAGTTCAAGCTTCATCCGCATGTGTACCAAGTTGAGCTACAATGAAGATCAAGACCAAGCTTGGGTAATCTAGTTTAGATTTTATATTATGTGTGTTAAGTACTCTAAGCTCAATATCATATACACACACAATATTGGATTTTCTCACAAAAACAAGCTATTTTGAGAAAACTTTGTGATATTGTTTTATTGACCATATTTACTTTATATTCATGTATTATAATATTTATGAAGACATTTCATAAAGTTTCAATATGTGTTTAAACTCTTTTTGTCAAAAATATGTTCTTAACAAATTCATATTCATGCATGCTTTTACAAAATAATGAGTTTTCACAATTGAGAAATGAAAATTAAAAAATTATTTTTGTAACATGTTTGTTTTCATGTTTATAAATATTTTGCAAAGTTTCATCAAGTTTGGAATTGATTTGTTATGTTTAATGAAATTTACAAAATCATGTTTTTGTTCGTGCACATGTTCGTGCATGTTTTACAAAACAGATGAGTTTTCATAAATGGGAAGTGATATTTAATAAATTCTTTCTTTGACATGTTTATATACATGTTTAGAAACTTTTCTCAAAATTTTACTATTTTTGGAGTTGATCTACGGTCGACCGACAATAGATCCGTTAGACACTAACGGCTATTTTTCTGAGCTGTCTTCTGGGGTCTGTTTTGTCATTTTGTTTGGGGTTTTTGTTTAGATCTTGAGTGGGTATAAATACCCAATTGCTGATCTCTTTTCAAGTATCTAAGAAGTTTTTAAAATAAGTTTTAAACAAGGGTTTAAAGTGTGTTTAAGGGTTTGTTTTGTTTGTGAAGAAGTTTTCACAAGTGGAGGAGATCATCTTCTTGTTTGGGCTTCAATCTCCATCTCTCCATCTTGTTATTCAGAGAAGAATCTCTAAACTCATTTCTAGCTATTTATTATTTTGTTTATAATTTCTATATGCTAGATTTTAATTGAGTTTAGTTTTGTTGATTATATTATCTCATTGTTACACACACCCACTTGAGCTTATTGTATTTGCATACATAGTATATTAGGGTTGTGAGAGATTGTAACATTGAGTTGTGCTTAATTGTGTTCTCATCTATTGTAGAGAACAAATTTATATTTGTTACATTATGAGTGTTGTAAGGTTTTCGGTGAGCTAGAAACCGAGTGTGTGGTGAAGTTTTCGGTGAACTAGAAAACCGAGTGTGAGGAGTGAACGTTGTTCGGTGAGCGTTAAAAACCGACACTGTGAGGTGTAAACGTTATTCGGGTGAGCGTAGAAAACCTGGTTGTGATAGTGGATTTCTCCCCAGGAGTGGGGAGCGGAGACGTAGGACGGAAGGTCCGAACTCCGTGATCATATTGCTTGTTTGAGTTTGTCTTTGGCGTATTTGTTTTTGTATTTATCTTATATCGCCAATTGTGCATTACTTATTTATTTCATCCACTATCTTGTTTAGATTATTTACCCTTGTGTTGTTTATATATCCTTGCATATATCTCTATCATATAGGATATATCTCATTGTTCATATTGCTTATCCTAGCTTATATTCTTGTTGTATTTCATACTTGCTAGGATAACTTATTAATTAATTTTAATTAGCATTTAATCGGATTAGATTAGCATAAGACCCTAATCACCCCCCTCTAGGGTCTAACATTTATTGCAGTGAAGTTAGTAATATGACTTTGTTAATCTTGATCCGGTTAAAATTGAAGTTGTCATGGTGATGGTGGAGATGCAGTCTTCCATGCATTCAACATATCTCCGAGCTTGATCCAAGACATATATTGTGAGGTATATTTAAATTAAAACCTGCTCTAATTCTGACCATTAATGAGACAGTACTGCAACCAATATTGTATTGTTTATTCATATTGAGATACCCTCTAATATTGTATTGTTTATTCATATTGAGATACCCCCTGATAGACTGCCAACCTAAGAGCATTTTCACTTGGATCCGTACAAACTCTAGCAATAAAATCCCCGCTACATCATTCATAATCTTCAGCTGCGTCTTTTGGTTGATCAATTCAAACTCTAGCAGTAAAATCCCCGCTACATCATTCATGAACTAAAGCTTTGTTCAGTTTGCCGGTTGTGTTTATGGATAATAATCCAACGTCTTTTAAGGGTTGATAGTCATCACCCAATTATTGATAGGTTATTGAGATATCTTATTTTCATCTATTGAGGGTTCCATAGGATATTTGTAATGAAATCGTCTGTTATCTGAATGGGCTTTGTTTGTTGCTATAATTGCTATTTTTTGTTGGCATGCATTAAGATATTTTAGTATTTACACACGGATCGATATTTTTTAGTAATATTTCATCTGATAATTATGTGGAGTTTTGTCTTGAAATTAAGCACTAAACTTGTGCTCTCGGATTTATGGGCCCAGATGTTTACCATGTCATCTTCAACACCATTATGAATGTTTAGGATTTCAATGTATGATCAACCTATTAAATTCTTAATGCTCATGACCCATAGGATGAGCGAGCATTGCTTGTACAGCTTGTTTGATTATTGTCATAGTGATTTAGAATGTAAAATTCATAATTACAGTTGCAATCCAACCATAGCAATCCAACAGTTGCTATCATAGTTGCAGTTCATGAATTCTTATTCACATGCATGTCAATAGTTACAATACTTCTTAAATTTATTTTTTTAAACACTTATTTAAGAGAAGAACTAGTAGCTGAGGTGTGTTTGAGATGAGTAATATAAAAACGTGAGGTTACAAATGTGGACCGGCCTCTACATTACCTAGTCGCCTTCACTGACTATTCTTGTGTTGGTGAAATTACCAATTCTGTAGTGAGTATTTCTTCTTTGGAAGGAAGAGTTTACATCTGGCGAGTAGGAAAAGCTTGAGTTGTCATCTATGTTGTCATCGCTTTCTGAGAATGTAATGCTGGCACCTTGCTTGCCATTTACTTTGACTATGCTGTCCTCATCTACAATTGCGTCTGTATTGAATATATAAAAACTTGCATCTTTCTTATTGTAGAATTTGAAAGATGCATTCGGTGTCCGCCAAATAGACTTGTTCTGACCAACTATTTTCAGTTCGTTCCAGTTCTTGTAGAAAAACTGTGTCAAGAATATAAAGAGGATACTGGCTGAAACTATCCCAGTGTTAAGAAATAGTCCTGAGAAGCTATGAAACGTGAGGTTATTAGAGCTGACAGTGTTTCCTTCATTTAGACACACTTGCTCGCCAAACCACTTTTTCTCAATATTAACCATGATATCTTCCTCTGTGACATTTAGGATTCCTCTGTGACATTTAGACACACTTGTTAGATAAGTACCGTTAGAATGTTACATTCTTTTGCATTTTGACCATTCTAATTGTTTGATAATAAACAGAGAGAAGATGTACCGTAACAAAGCGCCTACCGTTCAGAGTTCTACTTCTGGTAAGTAGTGCATATTTCTCTTATAATTCATGGTTCATTCACTTGGTTGATTAGAATATTATTATCAATTTAACGTTTATAACAACAGGTAATGCACCAAGTAATCAATCACATGCAGAATTATTGAAAAAGAAATGTTCTCATGCAGCAACTAGTGATCTGCCATACGTGAATTCTGCAAGGAATGGATCCGGTTCTAATCCGAGTAAATATGCAATCTTCATTTTACTGCTACAATATTTAAGTACCATTAGTTTTTACTTATCTAACAAGTGTGTATGCTAATAGGTACAAAACGTACTCGTCTGCAAACTTCCAATTAAGCATGCCAAAATTCTGTAGCAGATGGACTAAATTCTAGTAGTACTGTTGTCTCCACAGAACGAACTACTACTGGTAAGTGGTGTTGAATTGAGCTGAATTCAGTTGAATTGAATTGAATTGAATTATTTTCCTCTAAAAGGTGTAGAGAAGCTGAATTGAATTTTATTTTCTTCAATTGCAAATTAGAAGGGTACACCTAAACTACAAACTCAAATAACAAGGATTAGAGTTAGTGCACGTCTTCAGCAACAAAGTGCTAATGATCAACCAGTGGTAAACACCATAGCTGAAGAGCAAGATGATAATGTGATGTCAGATATTAATCAGGAGCCTCCTCCAGGTATACAAAACATTATATACATATATTTTGAGAATTAAATATACGTATGTGTTATGTTCTTAATAAAAATTATGTCAAAGGTACAACCAAAAAGGTGCGAGGAAAGACAAGAGGAGTGAATGCGGATAAGGTGTTCTTCCAATTGAATTCTAAAATACCTATGACTCTGACTGAAGAAAATGGCAGACCTACGGGCCCTTATGCTGAGATGTTTGCAAATGAAATTGGTTACACAATTCGAAACTACGCCCCACTGAATGTGGAAAAATGGAAGAAGATTGAAGAAGCAGATGTGGAGAACTTGATCAAAAGAATGCAGGTTAGTGATGATTTGTTTTGCTAAAGGCATTATATTGGTTGCTTTGATTTGTTATATTTAGTTTAAGATGAAATTATGCATGTGCAGAATAAGTTTGAATTAGACATGTCGCTCCCTTGAGTCCAGAGATATGTAATTACAACATGTCAGACCGTATTGTGATGCTCGTTGTTTCCCTCTTTCAGGCAGCGAGTTCGGCACACGGAGAGCCGCAGGTTGATGGGACATTATCCGTTTAGCTACTTATCATATTTTATAGTTTTAGCAATTGAAGCTCCACTATATAGTTATGTTCATTGTTCAGATTTTAGAGTTGTATTTATTTTGTAGAGGTTGAGTATCTTAGTGAGATTTCATTTGACTCATTATGTTGAGATGTATTTCTGACTCATAGATATTTTTATTCTATTTTAGTTGGGCTCATTTATTGATATACTTCTGTGCATATCTAATTTTGTACTACTTCTATTATTTTCCTGTTTTGTACATTCACCTATTTGTTGTTTCCACTAGAGAGATAGTGATTGTGATGATGAAATATATCATAGCATGGTGTTTGGTGCTTGGCAGGTTTGACAATCCGGGTTTCACATTGGACTGCAGCCTTGTGTAAACCCTGGGGCGTCACATGTATATTGTAATTTTCGCTATAAGTTGAAGAAACATTTTGAGCAATTTTCAACAATTGAGGAGGCAATTGAAAACAAACATGAAGCTGTCAAGACTCATGAAGAATGGGAGTTTCTTTGCACTCATTTTTCTAGTAAAAAGTTTAAGGTACAATATCTTTTTTTTTATTTTTATCCACGCATTACATTATATATGGCATCTGGAAATATTACAGTTACTAAGAAAAAGCCATACCTGCACCTTTGCACACTCGGCAATCAACCAACCCAGTTTCTTTCTTCATCTTTCCATCACTACAGAACACACACTTTGTTCCACCTAATCAAAAGAACAGATGTAATTCAAGAAGGTACGTTGAAGAGTTTAATGTTATATTTTAGGAGAGAGTTCGATTAGACTTGAGACAATAGGAGGTGATGAATATAGAAAGACCTAGATGACCACATTCCCTTGCTTAGTAATCAAATTCAGTTCTATGCAAAAAGTAAGCATAATCTTGTATGGGTCGCTAAACTCATTGGTGCATACTACACTTTAGAGGAGTTTGATCGGTAAGACAATAGGAGGTGAGATACAGACCTAGATGACCCACATTACCTTGTTCAGTAATTCTATTTTAGTTCCACACAAAAAGTAGTAAGCATGATTTTGATGACTGGATAAACTGACAAGTGCAACGTTATAATTTGTAAGAGGAGTTAGTGTTGTGTTTTTAAGGTACAATATCTTTTTTTTATTTTTCTCCACGCATTACATTTTTTCTTTTTCATTTACATTTTTTATTTTTCATTTACTTGTTTCTAACTGTATGTCTTAATAATTTTAGATTCGCTCAGAGAAGAATGTTCTTAATAGGTCAAAGTTGACATATCACCACAAAGCTGGGTCAAAATCATTTATGTCATACCAAGAGCAAATTGAAAGACACTTTTTAGTTTTGCTTATAAATTTGTAACTTAATTGTGTACATATATATATGCTAAAAAGAAAATATGTTTGAATGCAATAGGCAGCACAGACTGGAGAGATGCAAGGTGCAATTGATCGTTTTGAAATAAAGTATAGAAGCACAAAAAAAGGATGTGACTTGGGAGCAAAGGAAAAATGGGTAAGTAATGTGTCAATGATGCATGCTTTTATAATATTTTAAGAATATAGGTGAAATTGATATTATTGTTCTAAAGAGGATTATATAAATTAGGTTGTAATTGAGAAGTTGAATATGATTGAACTGGATATATATTTTTTTCTTATAGGATCAAATGATAAAGATGCGAGCAGATACCACTGAACATGATGGAACTCGAATAATGACAGATGAGGAAATTTGTGCAAAAGTTCTCAAAGTCAAATCAGGCTACATTAAGGGTTGTGGTTTTGGCCCTAGACCACCACTATTAAGGTTCTCTCATTCTTCGATGAGTGAAATGTCTGAAAAGAATAAAGAGTTACAAGAACAGCTTCAAGAGACCCAACAACTTGTAGGAACTCAACAACAAAAGAACGATGCGCAAAATGATGTAATCCAAAGATTGGAGGAGCAAGCCTAAAAGTTTGAGGAGTTTATGGATAATTTTTCCAAGCAACATCCATCAACTTAGTATTAGTGAACTTAAACTTGGATAAATGTTTATTTGATCGTGTTGCATTTGTTATTGCTTTAGACTAGCATTGTTACTTATGGTGGAAACTTGTTTGCTTTATTTATTTTAATTGTTTTGATGTATTGTGGTGACAATTGATGATAATTATATATTTTGAGCGTTTTTCTCGTAATAGCATTATTATTGAGGAAATAAAATTTCCTCATTATAAGATTTCTCGCTATATATTTAGGCCGATGAAAGTAAATTTCCTCGAAATAGGTGTTTCCTAACAATAGGTTACATACTTACGTCGTCAAAAGAATATTTCCTCGCAATAGGTTACAGTACGTCGACAAAAACATATTTTCTCACTATAGTGATACAACCTATAACGGCAAAAGTAATTTTCCTCGCTATAGACCAATAACCTATATCGATAAATGTAAATTTCCTCATAATTGAATTTCTTTGGCGAGGAATATGGGGTACAACCTACAACAGTAAATTTAAATTTCCTCGTCTTTGAGTCCCTTTACTAAGGAATTTTTTCCACGAGAAAAAGATACATATAATGAAGAAAATTAATTTCCTCGTTAAAGATTTATCTTTGGTGAGGAACAGTTTCCTCACTGAAAGATACTTACAATGACGAAAATAGTTTTTTTATAACTTTTATTATATATAAATTAAATATTATTCACGTATCATTGGCGAGGAAACTGTAGTTTAGCGATGAAAAAGATATGAGATTAGGTGAGGAAAAATATCAAGGCTAAAGAGTAACAACGAGAAAAGAATATATTCATCGCAAAAAGGATTTCACGAGAAATTATAATATTCATCGTAGAAACTTTTCTTGACCACCCTACCGCGAGGAAATGGTGACCAAAGTTTTTTCCTCGCCAACACACTACGGCGAGGAAATCTTGACTTTCAACGACAAACTTGTTCCTCGCGGATTAGCTTTTCTGTTGTAGTGGAACCCTCTTTAGAGTTAGTTTTTATTTTTATTTTCTCCCTTTTATTTTTTTTGTTTTTATTTTCTAAGATGTAGAACTAATTCTTATAGGAATTCTAGAATTAATTGCATGAATCTAGTTTAATTTCTTTTATGAATAGTGAGTTATTCTTCTATGCTTAAAATGATTATGTTAATTAAGGATAATGAACTAGAAAACTAATTGGTAGGAGAAATTCTAGAATTACTATCTATTTGAAACTCTTTAAAATCATTTGCTGCTTTTTTTCCCCAGCAGGAAACCGTAAGGGGGGCTATTTTTACCAATATAACTACATATAATGAGTTTATTTGCAGTTAACCGATCAATTAATACTAGAGTACTTGTCTCGTTGAATTTTCTTAATTTATTATTATTTTTAATTTAATTTAATTTTTAACTAATACCTTTTCGTTTGAATGTCCTTAGTTAGGATACTTGGATTGAATTTCACTGGAGCCTCTATTCATTGTCAAATTTTCATCATTAAACTTAAAAAGGCCAACAAAAGAGGAAGAATTTATTTTGAGTGATAACAAGCCTGAGTTAATTATTGCTCATCCCTGGCGCGAGCCCTCTCGTGTCAACAATCCTGGACTTTTCCATGGGCTGATGAAAGAACATATTTTCACACTCCAACGCTGTCCGCTTGTGTGATTCCTGACGAAAGAACACACCGAAACAAGAAGATGTATGTGCTATTATATAAAAAAATAAAGTGGGCGTAATTCGAAATTTGGATGAATGGTGGAGGTAATCTCATTTTCTCCTATAAGTAAAAGGGCCAAAAGGTAATTTAACAAGAGGCGGCTTTTTTTCCCCTTGCTTTTTCGTTTTCTAGAATATTATGTATATCATACAAAAAAAATTACCTTTCTTTTCTTTCCTTTTTTTTGGTTTTCTAGAATGTTCTGTACACGTACCATACTCCATGAAGCCCATATATATAGTCACATATCCATTATAATTTAGATTCTAAAAGGAATATAAATAAAATTATAAGTTCCTTTTAGCAGAAGGTGTAATGTGTACAGGGAAAAAAAGGCAAAGAATATGAAAGT
>NC_033795.1:31958724-31995884 GCF_001876935.1 Asparagus officinalis
CCAATAGTGTTTGGCGACGGGTGCAACCCGTCACCAAATATTTCCGTCGACAATGTACATCCGTCACCAATGCGTATTGGTAACTGGTTTCCCTGTCGCCAATACATATTGGCGACGGATTTATTGGCTACAGATCCTATACCGTCGCCAATGTGTATTGGTGACAGATTGTGGGGTATTGGTGACGGATTTCCCCGTCGCCAATACCCAGTTTTTTACTAGTGCACCTATAGCTCACAATTTGCATTTTGTGGTAGAAAAATATCATAAGTTATTAAAAATGACACATTAGTACCCTCGAGCATGCCCACTTGAAAAGTTTCACCCCAACGTTCTCATGACACTAACATATTAATTTTATACCTTTCTAACAATTAATATCTATTAAATTTATTATTAGACATGTCCCACTTCTATTTCAAAGTAGAATTAAGATAAGTATGAAAAAGAATTTGGTCTATTTAGTATCAAATTTAAGAAATATAATATCAAGTTTAAAAAAAATTAGTGGTTAAAAAGCTTTATAATTAGCATGTAAGTATCATAGAAAAATATTCGGATGAAAATTTTCGCGTTTGCATAATTGATGGTACTAACATGCTAATTTTTTAAACAACTTATGGTACTTTTTCGCTGCAAAGTATAACTTGTGACGTATAAATAATAGAGTGAAGAAATTTTGTGATATCTGAATGCAGTTTAGCCTTTTTTTTAATAATTGAACATGATATGTTCTAGCGAATGTAGATATATGTGGCGAGTGGACCGGCCCAACAGTTGTCGGACCCATGCGTTCAAGTATAAATCTGGCTAGACCGGCTTATAGCCTGGCCCAAATTGGTCGGTCTTAATCCAGTTCCATTCCGACCTTTGACCATTTTTATAATTTAAATTTTATTGTGTAATATTTCATTCGTAACTCAAAATTTTAAATATGAAAAATGGGCACAGAGGCAACATGTATTGGAAAACAATTATTGAACATTTATACCTGGTATTTAATGGATATGTAATATGTAATTGTCTAAATAATAACGAAGTTATATTGTTGAAAATATCTATATAAATTATACCTAGAAACCAACCAAAGAAATTAACAATCTCTAATTCCCTCAAAAAATGCATTTCAAATTTGAGTACGATACGTTACTTTCAGCTTGCCGTAGGAGGAAAGTTGACCAAGGAGAAGGGACTTGACGATTATTACGAGAAATCAACGCATTTAATGTGAAAAGATTAGCAAGTATTACGTTTAAATTTTCAAAATATACCTATTTCCTTGAACACAGTCCCCAAAAAAGACCTAGAAACACAATTGGAAAGAATTACAAAGACACCTTCCTCTCGTGAACTCCTCCGGCGAGTATATCGGAGGCCCGTTGAATTAAAAACACTGACGAAAATACCCTTTCCCAGGATCAGTCCTTTTTTCCAGATGTGATGTTTCTAATTTTAGGGGCTGTTTGGTTGCACACTTTTTGAGAAAACTTTTCTCAAAACATCTGACAATGGTAAATTTGTAATTAAAAGTTTTTCAAAGATTTCTGTAAATTGTGTTTGGTTCAACAAAAAATTTACAGAAATATTTTCTATAAAATATCAAAACCTACCAAATTTTACAAAAAGCAATTTCCTCTCAAAATGAGAGGAAATCACCAGAAATGTGACACATACCATATTTAATTAAAAACCTACCAAATCTTATTATTTTTTATAAAGTTATGAGCTATTTTCTTGTTTTGAACCAAACTAGCAAAGTACAAAAAACAAGAAAATTGGTACTTTTTTATTTCTCAAAACTTTTCCTATAATTTTTTTAAGAAATATAAGGAAATCATATTTTAGGTGGAAAACATTTCCTATAATTTCTAGAAATTGAACCAAACACCCTTATAATCAAATCTCTAATGCATTTTGAGATATAGGAGTTTATTAAAAAAAAAGTTTTGTGCCTCTTGAGCCTGCACGTGCACATGCGATAATGCTAGTAGACTGAGAAATATTTTCCAAGCGGTTACGTTTACTCGGATTAGCATGAATTTGTCATCATGGTGTCCGAAACCTATCATCACGGGCACTAAACTGCTCTTCTCTGCAAATTAATAGATTGGAAAATGAGCTGATTGTTCTAGAATTTGTTTTAATTCTAATTATGGCAACATATTGATTGATCAAATACATACGTACCTACTATGAGCTGGTTTGTGTCTATTCGAGGTATCCTTACTAAATCAATCCCACAACTAACAATTAATTGCTATAATAAAGGTAATCAAATTTCAATCTCCGACTTTCTTAAAATAATACCGAAAGCGATAGTCGTTAGTTTCCCCCGATTACTTAATTTCTTAATAAATATGGATGCGTCACGTGCGTAACAAATCGACGGGTAGGAACAGGGCACGTGTGTCCCCCCGTTAATGCAACTCCTCAATTATTCCGTAACGGGGCATTCCCGTATCAATCGTCATCTTCATGATTGCCTAAAAGCCCAACACGATGGCAATAATTACGAAACGCCCACGCTCTATAAGAAGAATCCTCCATCTCATCTCGCAGAGAAAAAACGAGAGAATTTATTTTGAAGACCTAATCTCGCGGGAGGCACGAATCTCAAAGCCGCGGGAGTTCTTTGGGCGCCTTTTCGCCGTGCAAAGGTGAGTGAGATCGCGCGAGGATCGATGAGTGGTCCGAGTCAACTAAACCCTAGCTGGCTAGGTCGAGTTTTGTTGTTTTTATGCGGTGCATGATCGCTGTGCTTCGTTTTGGTTGCAGGCTGAGAGCTAGGGTTTCGGAAGGCGGGAGGTTAAGTTTCGGCTGTTTGTCAGCGATGGTAGTTTTTTGTGGAAGGGTTAAGCTACCGCTGATGGCTGCGTCCTTTCTTGTCCTGCTCCTCTTCGTCGTCCTCTTTTCTTCTCCTGGTACGTTCTCTGTTTCTTCTACGCTATTTTATTTTTAAGGGGTTTTTGCTTTTAGACCCATTTGTTTACTCCCATTTATTTTTAAACCCAAGTACTATTATTTGTATCTTTAAGCCCAATTCACCTTTTGTATTTATCTTTAAACCCAAAATCATTTATTTTTATATTTTGAAGATTGGGTTTAAAAATAAATACAAAATGTGAATTGGGCTTAAAGATACAAATAATAGTACATGGATTTAAAAATAAATGGGAGTAAACAAATGGGTCTAAAAGCAAAAACCCCTATTTTTAAATCTTTTAGTGAAAAATTAAAACTTTTATGTTTTCCCTTTTTTTTTTAACATTAATTTTTATGTAGGAAAAAAAAGCCTTTTTCTTGCCGATACTGGAAATATTTTCATGTTCGTCTTGAGTTTTTAACAGCTTCCTTTAATATATATTAAGCGCATTTAGGATTCCTATTCTTAAAATTTCTGATGTATATTTTCTATTCTTGTTCATTATTCAGACAGACATTGGTGCTGCTTTTTATTTCCTTTTTCTATTTGTTTAACTGAAATTGGAATTTTTTTTCTTCCTTTCTGTTTTCTTTCCTTTTACTGAAACTGGATATTCCTCTTTCTGTCAACTTCTTCTAATGCTTTGCCGATACTGGAAATTATTAGCGTATGTTTTTAGTTGTTTCGTTAATTTAAAATCTTCAGACAGTAGTTTCATTTACTTTTTCATTAGTGTATTGGAGTTTTCCTTCTTCTCTCAGGGTTTTTTGACCTCTGTTCTTTATTTTTAACAATCACCTTTTCGAAGAAACACTCTATTTCTTTCATTTAAATTGGATGAATATTTTGGTTTTTTTATTGTCTCGTTTTTAATTATTTGAAATACACTGACCTAACGGTTCCTTTATCCCGTTAGGAATTTCACCCCGGCGCTTTGATCGCATAACGGAACGGGAGGGAGAAACCCGTCACAAATTCAGCCGCAGGCTTCTCGAGCGAGGTAAATACTCATCCTACGGCCATAAGTTCTCTTATAATACACGTGTCGAAAACGTAGGAGGTTCAACGTTCTAGTGAACTTCGGTCTTAGTTTAGTCTATGTGGCTCAGAAGCTTCTTTGCCCTGGCCCGTGGGGACCACGTGAGCATCAGGTGCAGGATAGTACACTGCGGTTGCCTGCAACTCCAACGACCCTGGGAATTTAACCTCTGGCCCTTTTCGTTCCTATTACCGTTTTGGTCACCGGCCAGTTAGGTTAACCTCAGAAGGGATGTGAGCGTTAGGATGTCATCGTTTTTTAGTTTTTTTATGGTGATTTTATCAAAAATAAAATAATATGTGTTTAGAAACCATGATGCTTTTGTTAGGTTTCAACATGAAAACCTAAAACACCATACTTATTTCAAAATACCAAAAAAAAAAAAGTTTTAAGTTTGGTGTATTTGTTTTGAGTTTGAGGGGGATAGCTTATATAATAATATAATAATAATACATTAAATATTAATATTTAACATGATGACAATGTATTATATAATACTCTAGTTATTATAATATAATAATAAAATAAAATAAATTATTAAAAACAGTATATATTAATTTATTAATAATACTATACTACATAGTATAATAACTATTATGAATACTATACTACATAGTAGAATAACTATTATATTATATAAATAAATAAAATCATATTATTAGTAATTTAATAAATTAAATATAATATATTAATTATTACTAGATGTTATACGATAGAATATTTAATAATAAAGTAGTAACTCCTCACAAAAATTAATAAAATAATATATTAAAATGTATGTATTTAACATAGTAATAATATTTTATATAATAAAAAATAAAATGTATCATGATAAAATAATAATAGCATAGTAATAACAGAATAACAGTACGTAGTATATTATATATATTAGACGTCATATACTTTTGATAAATATAATGTAATACATAATGAATATTAATATACTATAAAATAAATAATAATATAGTACTAATATGTTATACAATAATATCATTTATTAGTAATAAAATGAAAAATTAGTGATAATTATTAAAATAATCATAATATAATAATATTAAGTTATATTATAAAATATTAATTCATTTTAAATTTTTATTATAAATAATATTAATAATATATTAATTATTATCTCCAATATTATATACTAATGTATAATAATATAACTTCTCACAAAATAATAATAATATATCATATTTATTATAGAATAATAATAATACATTCTCGTAATAATATGATAATAATATACAAGATAATAATATATTCTAGGGCTTTTTGTTTTTAGGTCCATTTGTTTACTTAGCTTTATCTTTAAACCCAAGAATTATTAGTTGTATCTTTAAACCCAACTTTCTTTTTGTATTTATCTTTAAACCCAATTCTCTTATATAGGGGGACCCACATATGAGAGTATTATATTTTAAAATTGGGTTTAAAGATAAATACAAAAAGAAAGTTAGGTTTAAAGATACACCTAATAATTTTTGGATTTAAAGATAAAGCTAGGAAAACAAATGAACCTAAAAACAAAAAACCCTATATTCTAATAACGATGTAAAATTACATTACGTTGTACCAATATCCTTCCCAATATCTTCCGCCGCCTCCGCTTCGACGACTGCCTCGTCAACGACGGCCGTGCCATTGCTGGCGGCATGTCCGTGTCGTTTCAGTATGCTAATACCTACCCCTTTGCGCTCTACGTGTCCAACGCTACTTGTGTTGAGTCAAAGAACAAACTTAACTGATTCTTGATCTCTCTCGCTGGCTGGCTATTTTTTTTTGATGCGAGGGACGACCGGCTGTAGCTAGTTTACTCTATATCCCTTATATACATAGGAATAGCTTTACATAGAAATGGACGGCGTTGAACTTGGTTTTAGTTATTTTTTGTGGGCTAATTATTGCTCTTTATGTTGGGCTTGGTGATTTTATTTTGATCAAAGGTACCGTCTTTGTAGTTTTGCTCCGTAGAGAGCACTGTCCCCTGAATATCTCTGATATATATTTTTTTCATTACAGTACGAATAAAGTTATCTATTAATCTTTTACTTATATTTGTCACTTAAAAATGTCATTTTTTTCATTACAGTACGAATAAAGTTATCTATTAATCTTTTACTTATATTTGTCACTTAAAAATGTCTTGTGAATATTGAACGTGTTGGCTGTAGAATCTATTAATCTTTTACTTATATTTGTCACTTAAAAATGTCTTGTGAATATTGAACGTGTTGGCTGTAGACTTTACGTAACTTCATTATGACGATGATATACAAAAAGTATATTGCCCTCTCTGTATATAGATTCCGTTATGGGTGTTGATATATACAATTTCTTTAACACATGCAGATGCTGAGAGCGTAGAAGTGGATAATCCTCTATAATACGAAGATGATCCGAAACCAACCATTAATTTAAGGATACTATTACGTACGTTTGCTGATCCACTTGCATAATTTTTTGACTCTAGGATTCCAACCCAAGATTATCCCTTGTGTTTTACGATATTAACACAAAAAAAAAAGTATCGCTATATATAAAACTAACTTACATAGTTAATATAATGGTACCGCATGTATATGTAAATATTATGATGCATTAATATTATACATTATATTATACATTAAAGCTTAATTGATGGTTAGATTGAAATAAGTGATTACTATTTATGGAGATAGTTAAAACAAAATGCGGATCATCGTTTTGAGAAAATCTTTTGAGAACTACTACCATAATTCCCAAACGAAGTCTTTGATATAATAGCGACACTGACTTAGCCGTACGTCATTAGCCTGCCTTTGCAGCTGCCTGTAGTTTTCATTGAACAGTGATTCCAAAATGAAACGCTTTCTTATTGGTCGGCTTCTTTGCCGGTGCCATTTTGTTGTGACGTGGCAGAATACTGTTGGAGTTGGTGTGGAAATGGGGGTGTGCATGCTTTGGCTCTGTGGGTAGATGTATCACGTACGCACACGTCATGGGTCCGCCTTCGATCGGAGGGTACTGATGATGATGCGCCATTTCAGTGTAGACACTTTGTGCGAGAATCCATGGATTGATCTTTGGTCTAATGTTGGTAGCTAGGGTAGTAGCGTTTGATTGTGCAACTGTGGATATCATATAGGATTAGGATCTTGCTCTAGACTATGTACACATTACATCACTTTCTAGGGTCCCAATAGGGCTGTCCATCCGGGCCGGCCCGGCCCGGCCCGGCCCGGGAAACCGGGCCCAGGCCGGGCAAAACCCAAGCCCGGACCCGGGCCCGGGTGGTCCGGGCCCGGGCCCGGACCTGAGCGGGCCGGACACCGGGCCGGCCCGGTTTGATTTTTTTTAAGAATTTTTTTTTTGTTTTTTTTTATTTTTTTAAAATTTTAACAAAACCATAAATCATAAATTATTTTAACAAAACCATAAATCATAAATTATTTTAACAAAATCATAAATCATAAATTATTATAAAAAATGTCATAAATGTAATTAATAACTTGAAATGAAATGACATAAATTACAAGTACAAAAATGATAAAAATAACTTCTTTATTAATAATCGGTAAATCCTTTACAAGTATAAATTTATTTCGAAATTCGTCGCATCACAATAGATGAGTACATCCCAACTAGGTTGGCACCTACTCACCCATATCACTATCATTTGCAACTTTTTTCGAAATAATTTAATTCAAATTTAAAGCTAAGAAATAAAAATTACAATTTTATGAATATTATCTAATCATTATATCTATCTGCTAGTCCCAACTCTTCAAATTTATCTTCAATCATAGCAATCCGTTCGATGCCTTGTGTTCGCTTCTCGTATCTCCACCAATCCTGTAAGCACATCACCGCTTGTACAGTATACGGATCTAAGCATGTCCTGTGGTCGTCGATCAAACGTCCTGCTGTGCTGAAAGCGGATTCCGAGGCTACAGTCGAAACCTGCACTGATAGTAAGTCACGAACCATGGTGGAAAGTATAGGATATGAAACTGATCCATATACTTTCCACCATTGCAAAATATCTAAAGCATTTCCTTGACATCTAACTAAAGAAGCAGAAAAATATTCATCTATTTCAGAAACATCTAATCCTGATGAAGTTCCAGATCCACCAGTTAGTTCAGCTACCATTGCATACCTATCAAAACTTACACTTTTACCTCGACCTGTGCTCGAAGCTGAAGGTGCCGAAGCTGAAGACTGTTGTGTAGCTACACCATATCTAGCTGCATACTCATCATATAAGGTTTGAAAATAATTTCTAATAGCTAAATAATGAGTAGTAGCAGTAAGGGTGGATCCATCATCTAAGTCTATAATCTGTCCACCATACAATGATTGTAACAAACTTCGAAGGCCAATTTCCTTCAAGCATGGATCAATAAGAACACCAATACCAAAAATATGAGGAATAGGCCTAAAATACTTATTAAATTTACTCTCCATTTCAAAAATTATACTTCCAAAAATATCATCCATACGATATTTTGTAAAATTTTTTTGAATATTTAAAATTTGTAAAGCAGCTAAAGTAATAGTTGGATAATAACAACCAGATAATAACATAGTAGCATCATAAAAAACTTGTAACATCTCATTTAATTTACATATAACTGTCCATTCATCTTCAGTTATTCCATAAGCACTACCAGAGCTAGAACTAGAAGCATAAAAATTTATAAAATCATTTATAATTTCTTTATATTCTATTGCTACAGATAACATTGCATAGGTGGAATTCCACCTATGGTCAACATCTTTTGGAATTAGTCTAGGCTTATAATTTTTTCTTTTACAACATTGTTTCCATCTTTTAATTCTCATTTCAGAAGCATTATGCATATTAGTAACTGTTCTAACTTTTTCTATCATGGGTTTAATTTCAGAAAATGCACTTTGAACAATTAAATTTAAAATATGACAGATACATCTAACATGAAAAAGCTCACCATGACATGGCAATGACAAAGTTATTTTCAGAAAATCAACAGCTACATTATTATTACTTGCATTATCTAGTGAAAGAGTAAATATTCTTTGATCAATTTCTAGTTTCATAAGTTCTTCAACAATTAAATTTGCAACATTAATACCAGTGTGTGACTCTTCAATTGCAATAAAAGAAACAACTCTTTTAAACATTTTCCAACTTTCATCAATCCAGTGTGCTGTTATACATAAATAACCAGTTTGCACTCTAGATGACCAAATATCAGAAGTTAAAGAAAATTTGCAGTTTAAATTTTTAAAATAAGAAATTATTTTTCCCTGTTCCTCAACATAATATTTTAAAATATCACGTTGACAGGTTTGACGAGAAAATTTTGTAAATGCAGGATAAAAACCATCTCTAAATAAATCTTCAAATTCATCATCTTCTACTAATTTAAAAGGAAGGTTTTTAAGAACAATAAACCTGATTACGCATTTCCGGGCTCGGGCAGCGTCATAATTCCAACTGCCGAGGGTACCTGAAGAGGATGATTGGGAAAGCATAGACTGCCGGATATCACCTTGTAGATTTTGGCCTTTGTTGTGTTTTTCAATATGCCGTTTGAGATGGTTGGTGCCGCTCTTATGATGAGCTTTGAATATCTGGCCGCACAACGCACATTTCGCATTCTGAGAGATGATCCTACCGTGTTCATCCTTGGTGACGTCTATCTTCTCAAAAAAATTCCATACATCAGACCTCGGCCTTTTTGGAGCTCTTGGTGCCGTAGATTCGTCGCCACCAGATTCAGGATTAACACCGGTAGGATGAGGAGTTGTTGTAGGAGGACTCATCTCTGGATCGGTAGGAGTTGCATGTTGCTCTTCATAATCAGACCCAGAAGCCATTTGTTGGAAGTATTAAATGAATTGAAACCCCCCTCTATTTATAGAAGCAGCCCCCTAGGTAAATGACCAAAAAACCCTCGAAAAATAGCCGTTTTTTGACCGTTTTAAGGGGCAAAACGGTCAAAAGGCCAAATCTGACCGTTAGGCCAGATTTGACCCGGGCCGGGCCGGGCCAGCCCGGCCCGGCCCGGCCAAAACGGTCACAAATGTGACCGTTTGGCCGGGCCGGGCCGGGCCAGGCCCGGACAGGGCTCGTCAACGGCGACCCGGGCCGTCTGGGCACGACCGGGCCGGGCCCGGGCCGGACACCGGGCCGGGCCCGGGCTCCGGGCTTTTTGGACACCCCTAGGTCCCAAGTCTTTGCGAACACCACATTAGCCTCCAAGCCCCAAGCCCACATAAGTTGATGGGAAACTAATAGTTGTCCGCTACAGTACATGTAATTATATATAATTATTATTACAAAAATTGCAAAGTTTTACAAACAGATTATTAGTTCAGTTGGTTAGAAGAATGAATCAATGACCTCTCGACCCCAAAGCCACGCGTTCAATAACTCTTCATGACATTTTTAGATTGCGTTTTCGTTTTTTGCATATTATCCCCATTTTTATTCCCATTTATTTTTAAACCAATTCACTCAAGAGAGAAGTTATTTACTCCATGTATTTTTAAGTTCACCCTCTTCCAAACTCTCGCTTAGCCCCATAATATATGAGTCAAAGTTTTACTCTAGTTTTAGATATTAGTCCCTTAAATATTCAATAATTATATACCAGCCCCTTAAATCTTGGAAATTGCATGTCAATCCCTAAAATCCTATAGGGTCTTGCAAAAAGATCACTATGCTAGTTTTTTAGTTTAAAAAACTAATCATTATTGGATTAACCACGAATCCAACATCCACAGCTACCAAACTACTCTCTATCAGTTTCCCCAAAGAAGTGTAAAAGGCCTAATTAGTCTTCTTGAAACATTGAATCACAATGAAAGCACTAGACATGGTGTTGGTGATGAGGATCGGAACTTCGTCACCAATACCCTAAAATCCGTCACCAATTAACATTGGTGACGAGTACGGGCCCGTCGCCAATAAATCTGTCATCAATGTTCATTGGTGACAAGTTCGACCATCACCAAAAGAACATTGGCGACGGAAGAGTATTGACGATGAGAGAGTGTTGGCGACATGCATTTTTGGTGGCGAAAATAGTCTGTCGCTACAACATATGGGCAAAGAAATACCACCTGTCGCCAATGATCATTCGCGATGGGTTTTGTCCATCAACATTTGACATTAGCGATGGAAGAAGGTCCATCGCCAATGAGCATTAGTGATGGGCATGACCATTGTCAATGTTTATAATAGACATTGGCAACAAGTCCTCCCATCACCAATGTTATAAACATTGGTGATGGGTATAACATTGGCGATGGGTGTTCCCGTCGCCAAATACTCATTAGTGATGGGTAAACCCGTCACCAACATATATATACCTGTAAAATAATTCATTTCATTCTGGTATCCCTCCGTATGGGAATACGCATATGTATCCACATCAGTCCAATCACAATATTTAACAATACATGTCATATAATTGACCATAATACATATTCACATTCAAACAATACTCATCCATATTATCCACCAATCTAACTGCATTATCTAACAATACTCATTCGATAATCCAATCACAATATATCTTCCATACTCAAACATTATTCATCCACTAATCAATAAAATCACAATTACAATACATATTAAAATTTAGAAGTTATAGCATGTCTAACACAATCCCAAAGTACAAAAATATAAGAACAAGTCTTACTACTCCTTGTCATTGTCATTGTCGTTGCCCTCATCTTTATCATAGTGATGACTGCATCAGAATACCGTAACGTACTACTACTCCCTACCGGAGTACCTCCTCTGGCCTGAAAAAAATACATGTCAATATAAGAATATATTTCAAAAAATTCATAATAAATACATATATGTTATGTCATATATACCTCTCCACCACAAATAACTTCATGCTCCCGCAAATGCCAACTTTAGTGATAGCCACATATGTAGGCTTGGGAAGAATCTCCTATAAAGGCTCAGAATTGATGATGCACTGCACAACATCCTGTTTCGTGTCTTTGAATTATAATTATCTCAAATTACAACTCAAAAGAGAAATAAGAAAATTTATATTGATTGGGTTATTTTTCGTGTGTCGATGGAGCGTCAATCTTGTACTCCTTTGATGATCTGATTATGACAATGGGTCTTTTGCTGATTGGTGTCTGACTGAGTTGCTTAGAAGATATCTCGGTCTTTTTTAGAAATGAAATAAAAGAAAACCACGTGTGTCTTTGGTGATCAGCCCCTTCTCTTCTTCCCCCCTCTTTTTTTGAATGAACAATCTCCTCCTTCTCTTATAATTACTTCCCCCCTCTTTTCTTCCCCCCTCTTTTTTGAATGAACAATCTCCTCCTTCTCTTATAAGCTGTGAGAGAGAGAGAGAGAGAGAGAGAGAGAGAGAGAGAGAGAGAGAGAGAGAGAGAGAGAGAGAGAATGAAGTTCGCTAGTTCGACAAGACTTGCTAAAGACATTTGGGCGAGGCTCGCTTGGACATGTGTAGATAGTGGAGGAACAACTATCCCCTTGAATATAGCTCTCAAATGGTTAAATGAAGAAGTTCGCTAGTTCGGTGAGACTCGCTAAAGACATTTGGGCAAGGTTCACTTAGACATGTGTGAGCCTTTGCTTCTGAATCGTAGGTAACGTGGCCCATGTGGGCAGCTGTGGGTGAACTTCGCTAATAGACTAGTTGTCGAACTTCACTAGGGAAGTTAATCAGTTGGCGAACTTCGCTTGTGAGTTTGAATTTAGTAAATAATTCAACTCATGACTTGGTCGGCTTAGTGATGCTCTTCGGCTCGGCCTAAAGTCTAAATTGGAAGTCGATGCACTCTTGACTTGGTCAAGTCAAATTGAGATGAGCTGTGTGGCGAGATTCATATGTTTAGTTAAGTGAGCCTCGCTATAACTTGTTATGGGCTCAAATTCAAGCATGATTGAAGTGTTTAACCCATGGACGTTTACTTCTTGGATCTAAGTTAAACATTGGCCTAGATAAAATATTTTTTTACCTATCTACAAGACCCTCTCCAAAGTTTTCAAAACCTTGCATTTGACTTGTAGCTTGGATTGAAATACTTTGGGAATTAGCTAGAGGTGTATTGTTAAACATAGTTTGAGTCATCTTGTTTGGATTGAAAATTATATTCAATCTACTTTGTTGCTAGAGATGTACTATTAAATGTGGTTTCCTTTGATGTAGACTTGCATTGTAGGCTCAATGTTGCTTATATTCATCCAAATCTATGTTGGAATGAAATTCGCCTGCTCTACTATTGTGGTGAAGTTAAGAAATCAGCAAAGTTCAGCTGGATCTGGTATCAATGATATTCGCCTTACTCTGGGCTGTATGGGTGAAGCTCATCAATTATTGACGTTCGCTAACTGGTGATAGTTTTTGAGATTACACCTTTGGATTTGCGTCGTGATCTGCAGCTAAGATATATTGATTGAAGATTCATGAGATCTCTTAATTAAGTTTTAGAATAAGATTTAGCCTCTTTATCCAGTCTCATCAAATCTTAAAATATGTGATTTTCTTTAAGTTTAGACTTGGAGAAGGCTATAAATAGTTGTATTTCCCTTCCAAACTTTCTCATCTTCATCTTCTTTTTCTCCATGCCTAACTCTTTATCACTTAGATCAGAGATGGTTCTCAATAGAGAGGCTGAGATAAAACAGCTCTAACAAATGCTTGCCCAAACAGAGGGCAACTAAGCGAATGAAATTTGCATACTCTACTAGCTAGTGGATGTAGACGGTAAAAAATGCCTCCGTGAAATTGCAAGAAATCCGCCTGTAAGGGGAAGCCGCCCAAAGCCACGCGAATTCACTCTTTATCATAACTCGCCTAACCGAGTCTATAGTCGAATCCGCCAGCAAACCTCAAGGCCACCAACACAGCCAGGTACCTGCTACCCCGCGTGCTGAGGCGGGCTTTCCCACTCCTCTCGACCCGAAGGGAGAGGGCATAGTACTCCAAGGCCGTCAAGTGGGCCCTCACGGTACGAATGATTGGACAGGTGTCGAGTCGACCTGAACATTCATAAATACAGCTCACTTCGGTTGTCCGAGTCAGGGGCCGGACCTGCCGGCATTCCGCGAAGCTGCCCATGCCCACTCAAGTATCGGGAACCCGCTCTCCCACCTCTCTCGGCCTGAAGAGAGAAGACATGGTATTCCAGGCCCGCCGAATGGCCGCTCACGGTACAAGTGATCGGACAAAATGTCAAATCAACCTGTACTCTCATAAATGCGACTTACCTCACTTGTCCAAGCGAGAGGCGAGAGCCGCCGATGCTCAGTGAGTTGGTCAGGTCCACTCGAGTACCTGACAGCTGTTGTCACACGTACGAGGAGGGGCTTTCCCATTCCTACATAACGTGAGGCAAAACACGGCTCCTCGAAGGACCGTTCATGGTACGGGTGAACAATAGAATATCTCTGAAGCAAGGTATGGTCACATCCTATAATTCAGGGGATAACAGAACTGTCTCTCTTTCATTTAAGAGCCTCTTCCAACAACCTTTAAAAGGAGGTCGGAAAACTCTGAGAAGGATCATCGAGAACATCATCGATCAATTGAGACCAAGCTTTTTGCATAATCTTTGCATTACAGCACCACTGCCAAGTTCTGAGCCCTGATCGCTAATGAACTAGCAGACCCGAACTCCATCGACTCGAGCTTCTACTGCGTACTGAAGCTCCCCAGCAACCTCAGTTGAACGGTCCAAGGGAAGCAGACTCGACACGAGCATCAAGCGAAGCATCCTGTAGCCACCAAAAGTCCCCACACAAAACAAAGAGGACATTCCCTCTGCTTCTGTTATAATTTCGATTTATTAGTTTGTAATAAGCTTTCTTATCAATACAAACGAAACTCCCTGTTTTCGGGAAATCTAAATTTACACCCTATAGAAGATGACGACCACAGTGGGAGAAGATGTTTCATCAAACGAAATGGTGGTGGCTCAATTCGATGAAGTTGCTGTTAGGACGACCATGGAGTCCCTAGAGATTGAGTTCGACCAAGCCAAGTACGAAGAGTACTTGTCTTCTTCCTCCTTTTGTGGCGATGCGTCCCGCAAACGCCACAGAGTCATGCGCCAAGGCCGACCTCAAACGGTCAAAGCCTCCGCACCTAAGGGTTTCCCCAGAGTCTCGTCAGGGGAACCCGCTCCCTCACAATTGATCAAAGCCAAGCCGGAGATCGAGAGCAAGGGGCAAGGGTCTGCCAAATAGGTCGCCAAGCGACCCCCACAGACACCTGTCTCGGAGGAAGCGCCGGTTCACTCCGGCACAAACTGCACTGCCATAGCCCGCGGTGATGCTCTCCTCGCTGGAAGAGCTAGCCAACAGCGACGGCGGACACTCGTCAGGCAGGAGGCCCAAACCTCCATTTCCCACAATGGCTTGAATCATTGTACAGGCCCGAGAAACGACAAGCGAGACGGAAAGCTGCCCGATGTCGGGAGGCTCTCCAAATCAGGAGCGCCGACCGAGGGAGACAGAGTCACCCGCTCAGGAGGACTTCGCTTCTCAGGTCACATCCCTGACGCGAATAACTCACCTCCCTGACGCGAATAACTCACCTCCAGCAAGCGAGCCTATCCGGATAGGCGAATCCTCGAAGGCTGGCGAGCCTCGCCATAACCCTTTGGCGGATAAACGTAAAAAAGTAGGCGACACCTCACGAACTCGCTTGTTCAAACGAGGGGTTGAAACTCGCCTATATGCTGGAGTTTGCCCGAACGCGAGAACTCGCCCGTCAAGGTGAGGTCGCCTGACTCCAGCACCAAAACGTTCCACTCAACGCGCACTAGAGAGCACGTCCAAAGATCTCCCGTGCACTCACCCGAGCGACCCTTCTGAGGCTGGGGGTTGTCACCAACCACCCACAGAAGACCTCCGGGAATACTTAACTCGCAAACGCACCATACATGAGGCGAATCCTCAGTGCCACTGCGAGAGGCTCATCCACACGGTCCTCACCAGGCGAATCCTCAGTGCCACTGCGAGAGGCTCATCCACACGGTCCTCACCGACTGCCAATGTATTGGAACGGTGAAACCTTCGGTGTTTGAGAGACTTTCTCAATAGCCCTCTAGACCAAGGCCCTCCCGTCGAAGGCGTCGTCACCAAAAAGGACGCGCTGTCGACGACCTAGAGCTCCTGTCCGCCACAGTTAACATGACGGACAAGGGCAAGACAGTACTCTCCGACTCGCCAGACTCGGACTCCCTCCTGAGACCTAACCCTCGGTTCGCTCAACACCGAGAAGAGGGTATATACCAGCGCACCCGCAGTCGCAGAGGGGTAAGCATCGGGTTCGATTACTCCACTTTAGTCCTCCCTTCCTGTGGCGAAGACGAGGCTCACTCGGCGGTGGCCACGTCCCAAACCTCGTGCTCGAGCCAAGACGCGCGAGCAAGGGTACACATGGTCGAACTCGCGCATGACCAGACGGTCGCCCAGAAGCTCGAAGAGCAACAGGCGACCATAGATTCCCTAAGGGAGATAATGGAACAACTCTTGAACAAGAAGAAGAAGAAGAAGAGAACCCCGCGCACCGTACCCCGGCGAACAGGGGATAAGGAGTGGGTACCTCCTCATCGTCCAGCGACTGAGACGGAAGATAATAGTAATCCGCAATCCGATTACTCTTCCAAGACGTCGATAGGAACGTCGCACACAGGGGGTAGCACCCGCGACAAGAGGTTCGACGAGTTCCAGAATCAACTCAACGTACTCAAACTTCAGCAGAACATGAACAAGCTGGGGGTGGTCCGATCCTACCCTGTCGAATAGGATACGGTCCCCTACCCAGCGATGTTCAAGCTAATTAGTTTGGTGCAGTTTGATGGCAAGGGTTCGCCCTCGCAACATATTTACTACTTCATGGCACAGACTGGATTCCTCACGGGGAACAACGCCATTCTCACTCGACTATTCATAGGCACCCTCAAGGGGGTGGTCTTTGAATGGTTTCGCAAACTAGAGCCCGGCTCTATCAAGGCATGGGCCGACGTTGAAAAGCTCTTCCTCGCCCGCTTCTTCGACGACGACACGGAGGTGTCAATGGCCACCCTCCTCGCCGAAAAGCAACGAAAGTCGGAGTCAGTCAACGACTTTGTGAAAAGGTTCCGCAACCGATCAGTCCACTGTCGGGACCAAGTTTCCGAATCCATGCTGATCGAGATGTGCCGCAATAATCTCTCGATCCACATCCTATCCAAAGTAGGCGCGGTGGAAACCCGGACGTGGAAGGAGCTTGTTCGCCAGGGTGAGCAAGTAGAAAACATGATCAAAAGGCTAGAGGTCAAAGAACCGCAGCCCAAGAAGGGAGCTGCAGAACCAGCCGCACCAAAGAATCCCCCTCGGTCCAGAGGAAAAGAGATCATGGCTATCGACTCTACCCCGGCGCCGAAGGCCGCTCAAAAGCCGAAACCCAGGCAATTTGAACAACGCCCCCCGTGGCAATATGATTTCAAAGAGGATCAGGTGGTGGCGACATTCGACACTCTGCTCAAGAGTGGGCGGATTAAGTTGCCAGAAGCCGCCAAGCCTGACCTGAGGAGGCCGATAAAACCAATGACCCGAGTTACTGTGCCTACCACAGATTCCTGGGCCACACCACAACCAAATGCTACGTCCTCAAGGACAAACTCCAAGCCCTCTACGATGCGGGGGTCCTAAAGAAGGAGAAAGTTCAAAAGCAGGTGACCACGAACATGATCACCTTGAGCTTTGGAACAAATCTCCCGGAAGTACAAGCTCCGGCAGGGATAATCCTCATTCCTAAGGCCGTCTTGAAGATCACCAACGATGACCCTCACAACCAGCGGGAGAAGGGTTTAGCTCCGCAGATTCTGCCGTCGGGTCAGGTGATGTGGGTCCATCCAGACCTTATCAACGACGAATAGTGGACTACAAAGTCCTCGAAAGGGGCTAAAGGAAAACACTATAATATCGTCTCCGCCATTCTAGGTGGAGAAAAGACAGCGATGACCACCCTGACCGACTCCGAAGAGGAAGCCACTGTCCTTGCCACGAGAGCAGGGAAGGAATTCGCGAAGGAATATCCCGTGAGAGTGGAGAATCCGGCAGGACCTCCCGCGAGGCCAACCGCAACAGTCCCTCCCAATCCAGACAGACCAAGCTCAAGCCGCCAGCATTTCCAGTTCAATGTGCTCGCGCAGCTGAAGAGCATCCCTGCGAGAATCACTATGTACGATCTCCTACGGCTATCCAGGCCTACCAGGGAAGCTCTACAAGAGGCACTGGCCGACTCGGAGGTTTTCTCCACCCACTTCTCGAGGGAGGAGGACTCTGAACAGGAATGTGCAACGTGTTACCAAACATCCGAGAGATGGGTCCCATGCATCACCTTCACTCCGGAGGACATGCTCATCAAGAGCACATCCCATGACTGACCATTATACTTCACGAGATACGTCGGTTCGTCGAAGGTGGATCGAATTCAGGTCGACCCAGGGTCTGCGTTGAGTATAGTACCTTTGAAATTGATCAAACACTTGGGGATACCGCCAAGACGCCTATCCTCAACCACGACGACCATCTTTGGCTTCAACGCCACAGGGACTCGGCCACTCAGCAAAATCCGCGTGAAATGTCGAATAGGCGACATGAAGACGGAGGTGACATGCTATGTCATCGACGCCGAACCTTCCTACAACGTGCTTTTGGGACGTCCGTGGATCCATGGCAACCGAATAGTCCCATCCACCCTTCACCAATGCCTGAAGTATGTGGACGACTACGAGCGAGTAAAGACGGTAGTGGCCGACAGACAACCCTTTAAAGGCGTCGAAAACTACTTCACGGATTCTCTGCTGTACCAGGACCCCGACGTGCCGCCGGCGGAGGACCCGGAGAGCGGCAACGAGGCGGACAGCGAGCTTGAGTACGGCGACAACCTAATCCTGAACGACTTCGAGTCAATTGTAATCGGTTACAAGAGTCACAATGTAACCAACGCTGTTCAGGCGGAGGAAGTTATCATGAATGAGAAGTCAACCTTTGCTTATTTGTCATCTTGTTCCACATTCGAGGATGATACGCCCAATAACCTGTGGTCAAAACTCTACAGTGATCCTTCCCTGCACTTGCCAGTATGCTCGTCATACGTCGCCAAGGAACAGCCGATCAAGTCATCACAAGCTGTGCTCGTCGTGCCAGCACGGAATAGGTATTGAAAAGACATTATCTTCGGTCGAATCGATCATCCCCTACGCACGTGTAGGCGTATAAAATTGCCTATGGGTCCCTTAGCACAGCTCAGCACGGTGATTCGACAAACCAACGAACCATCGGGCGATATATCCAAACACGACCATTAGTCCATAATACCAAAGCCAAAAGACACGCGACGAAGCGGATCAACGAGGCGACGAGGCTAACGAACCGCACGCAAACAATGGAATACATCCACTCGCATGCGGAATCAAGCTAACGGTTCGGCGAATCAACGAGTCATCCAACTGTAGAACGGATTCGAACTCGAACATCAAAGCGGATTTACTACCATATCGGGATCCGGACTGCCAAACCAGAGTCCAGATCAACAACGAAGCGCAGAACCGGAAAACGGACAACGGCGAAGCTCGGCCAAAAGAAAAGCCCATATATATAGTCACATATCCATTATAATTATGTATATCGATCATACAAAAAAATTATCTTTCTTTTCTTTCCTTTTTTTGGTTTTCTAGAATGTTCTGTACACGTACCATACTCCATGAAGCCCATATATATAGTCACATATCCATTATAATTTAGATTCTAAAAGGAATATAAATAAAATTATAAGTTCCTTTTAGCAGAAGGTGTAATGTGTACAGGGAAAAAAAGGCAAAGAATATGAAAAGCTATAATAATATATATATATATATATATATATATATATATATATATATATATATATATATATATATATATAATAATATATATATATATAGTGAATCTAGGTGACACCTAGGCTCCACCAAAGGACGCGGCTAGAATCAACATCATTTCTTAATTATTTTTACAATCCGCTCTGTTGAAGTTGATCTAGACGTTCTTAAACCCAAACACACCATTTTGGGGTGAACCCGTCGTGTTTTGACCCTTTATCCATCTCGTTATAAATTTAACGGTTTTGAATAAATAGAACTTTTAGCACGCGCTCAACGATATGGTCAAAACACAACGGGTTCACCTAAAATTGGTGTGTTTGGGTTAATAATATGTAGATCAACTTCAACGGAGCAGATCGCCAAAAAAAAAAAGAAATGATGTGATTTTAGGCCGCGTCCTTAGGTGGGAGCCTAGGGTGTCACCTTATAGATTCACTTTTCCATATAATATATAATATAATATATTATTATATATATATATATATATATATATATATATATATATATTATATATATATAATATATATATTGCTATCAAACAGAGATATAATAATATAAAAAATAAATTAAAGAGTTAGAAAATTCAGGCCTGATTGGGAGCAGTCGTGATATCACTGCCCTAGAAGATTAAGGACCCGCCTATCGCCCTGGCGCAATTTGTCCTCTCTCCCCTAGCGGTAAAAACCCCCGGAATCGGCCGGCCTCTGCACTCGGGCGTGAGTCACAGAGCTTATGCTCAGACGAAAACGGTTGCCCAAAGAATAGAAAATATGTAGCCGAATTTTTTCTTGGAGGTATAAGAGTAGAGAAGAGAAGAGAGTGTAGAGATTTTCCTCTTCACTGGTGTGTGTCTGAATGAGCTCCAAGCCTCCTTTTATAGGTGATGAAAGATGTAACCCCCGCTGAATCCAAGGGACCGTTACGCACGGTTAATGCTTCCGTTACCCGCATGCAGCCGTTACAAAATGTGTAAAACGTGCAAAAATAAAGGCTTGAGAAGCAAAAAGGTGTGCGTAAAAATATCCAACAGTCCCCCCCCAAAAGGCAATATTGACTGAAAATAATAAATCAATAAATAAATCACAAAATAAATATAGGTTGGGTAACCTTTCGTATCGTGAATTCGGGAAAGGTAGCTTTCGGCTTTGAACCTTTCCTTAGTGAGTTTATTGCCACCTGAGGGACATAATGGACTAGGCCTTGAATTAAGCCCCTTGAATCAGGTATTGATAAAAACACACACAATATGTTTCATCTATTGAGCTAAGCGGGTTGAGCGTTAAAGGCCATGCTCATAAAAAATCGACTCACCCAACCGCGGCCATCACGGTTCCTCTCACGTAGGTAAGTCCTCAAAGGGTACTACAGCTGTTTATTTAATACCCCCCACAATACACGTGTTGGACTTATTAAGAGTAAAACTCAGCCTAGCCAGCTGTATTATAAGAGCATCGTCACCATAGAGAAGGGGTAGTAGCAAATGCTACATAATAATATATAAATATATCTAGGTCGATGCTCCACACGAGAGTCACTTGTCCAGCTTGTTTCTACCACATTGAACCGACATTGGGACTACGTCTCCAAATAAGGGTTGGGTTGCCGCTGTCAGTGACCTCATTTATGGGCTTAACCCCATCTCCCTCGATGAATCCAGAACCACACTCCTGGATAATCCCTTAGTCAAAGGGTCAGCAAGATTTTTCTCAGACTTTACAAAGTCCAAGATCACAACTTTGCCTAATAGGCGTTGTACAGACTTATATCTTATTTGAATATGTCTGTTATGTTTTTTATTTACATGTACTTGCTTTAGAAGCTCTATGGTAGATCTAGAATCAGAGTGAATGGAAATAGGAGGAGAGGGTTTAGGGACCAAAGGAAGTTCAGATAGAAGATCTTTTAACCATTCGGCTTCTGTGCAAGTAGTATCAAGAGCAATTAGCTCAGATTCCATGGTGCTCCTGGCAATTATTGTTTGCTTACATGATTTCCAGGATACAGCAGCACCACCAAAAAGAAATACATATCCAGATGTAGACTTTACACTGTTGGAATCCGTGACCCAATTGGCGTCACTATACCCTTCTATAGCATCAGGGTAACCAGTGTAAGTCAAGCAATAGTCAATTGTGCCTTTTAGATATTTGAATACTCTTTCTAAGGCAGACCAATGATCTTTGCTAGGGTTGCTAGTATACCGACTCAGTCTCCCTACAGCATAAGCTATATCAGGTCTGGTTCGGTTGGATATGTAAAGAAGAGATCCAATCATCTGAGAATATTTTAGTTGGGAGACAGGTTCACCTTCATTCTTCTTCAAAGGTATAGAAGAATCATAAGGTGTGGAAACAGGTTTAGAGTTATGAAAGTTGAATTTGATTAGCATTTTATCAATGCTATGGGAAAGACTCAAAGATATTCCTCTAGTGTCTCTAGAGATTTTCATTCCAAGTATCATGTCTGCAAGACCTAAGTCTTTCATATCAAAATTTTTTGGAAAGATAATCCTTTACCTTTGAAATTAATTCAAGTGTTGTTCCAAAGATAAGGATATCATCAACATAGAGACAGAGAATGACATAGTCATTGTTTATCACTTTAGAATAGACACATTTATCGTATTCATTCACAGTGAAGCCATATTGTGCAATGACGTTGTCAAATTTCTGGTGCCATTGTTTAGGAGCTTGTTTAAGACCATACAAAGATTTAACAAGCTTACAGACTTTGTTTTCCTGACCCTTGGCAATGAGGCCTTCAGGTTGGTGCATATAGATTTCTTCATCTAAATCACCATTCAGGAAAGCAGTCTTGACATCCATCTGATGTATGATAAGCTTATGGATAGCAGCAAAGGCTAATAATACTCGGATAGTTAAGATTTGGGCTACAGGAGAATATGTATCAAAATAATCAATGCCCTTTTGTTGAGTATAGCCTTTAGCTACTAATCTAGCTTTAAATTTATCTATGGAACCATCAGCTCTAAGTTTCTTCTTGAATATCCACTTACAACCTACAGGTTTACAGCCTGGAGGTAAGTCGGTGAGTATCCAAGTATGGTTTTCCATGATAGATTTAATTTCATTATCAATGGCTTCTTTCCAGAAAGGAGATTCAGGTGAATCCATTGCTTCTTGGAATGAGCTTGGATCACCTTCAACAAGAAAGGTAAGGAAGTCTTCTCCAAAATTCTTTTCGATTCTACCTCTTTTGCTTCTTCGAGGTTCAATATCAAGAGGTTGAAAAGAACTGGAAGATGGAAGATCAGAAGGAATGGATGATCTGGGATTTTCTGAGATTTTAGATTTGAAAGGAAAGATGTTTTCAAAGTAGACTGCATCTCTTGCTTCAATGATGGTATTGTTGGATATGTCACTGATTTCAGATTTGATGACTAAAAATCTGTTAACATTGCTATCAAGTGCATATCCAATAAAAGCAGCATCTACAGTCTTAGAACCAATTTTTCTCTTCTTAGGTTTGGGAATAGCTACTTTAGCCAAGCAACCCCAAACCCGGAAGAAATTTAGATTAGGAGATCTCCCCTTCCAATATTCATAAGGAGTTGTATCGGAATATTTCTGGGGAATCCTATTGAGAATGAAGCAAGCAGAAAGAAGAGCTCCACCCCAGAGATTTTTAGGTACTCCTGAACTAAGTAACATATAGTTTATCATGTCCATTAGGGTTCTATTCTTTCGTTCAGCTACCCCGTTAGACTGTGGTGTATAGGGAGCAGTAACCTCATGAATAATACCGTGTTCTTGGTAATATTCAGTCATATGATTTGAGGTATACTCCCCCCCCCCCCCACCACTTAGTACTTGATCTTCCTGTCAAGTTGGTTCTCAGATTCAGCTTTGAACACCTTAAACCTATCTAAGACTTCATCTTTAGTTTTGAGAAGATAGGTGTAACAATATCTGGAGTGATCGTCTATAAAAGTCACAAAATATCTCCTACCCCCTCGGGTGAGAACTCTGTTAGAGTCACACACATCACTATGAATTAATTCGAGGGGTTCGGAGTTTCTAGTTATAGACTTGAAGGGTTTTTTAGTGTGTTTCCCTTGAACACAGATTTCACACTTAGATGAGGAATCATGAGAATATTTGGGAATGAGGTTTAATTTACTCATTCTCTGCAAGGTTTGGAAATTGACATGTCCAAGTACAAGATTCAACAATTTGTATAACAGAAGACTCAGAAATTTCATTAGAACTGGAATTGATTACATTGAGTTTGAAAAGGCCATTACAGATAAAACCTTTTCCTATGAAAACATTACTCTTTGTAATCACAAATTTGTTGGATTCTTTTACAATCCTATAACCAGCTCTAAGAAGAAGAGATTCACTAATCAGATTGCGACGGAGAGAAGGAACATGATTGTAGGCGTCAAAAAATACTAATAGATATCCAAATACAGCTCAAGAGGAGATCATCGAAAAATCAAAGAAAAAAAAGACAGTCTTTACTATCTCTCCGCGCGAGACAGTGTTTACTATCTCTCCGCGCGAGACAGTGTTTACTGTCTCTCCGCGCGAGACAGTGTTTACTATCTCTCCGCGCGAGACAGTGTTTACTGTCTCTCCGCGCGAGACAGTGTTTACTGTCTCTCCGCGCGAGACAGTGTTTACTGTCTCTCCGCGCGAGACAGTGTTTACTGTCTCTCCGCGCGAGACAGTGTTTACTGTCTCTCCGCGCGAGACAGTGTTTACTATCTCTCCGTGTGAGACAGTTCTCAAAGGCTCAGAAACTGTTTTATAAACTGCCGACACGTGGCTATTAACTGCCAAAGAACATGGGAAACATCGTGGGCGAGAATCACGTTGACAACTGCCAAAATAACGGAGTTTGAAAACGTAGGAAGGCAGTTACAACAAAAACTGCCAGACGGTTACTGTTCACGAGACAATATTTACTGTCTCGCGAGGAGAGACAGTATTTACTGTCTCACGGGGAGAGACAGTCTTTACTGTCTTGGCCGCCGAGACAGTAAACACTGTCTCGGAAGTACTGTTCATCCTGGAGGCTATAAATACCCCCTGAGATCAATTTTTTTTGAGGGGGCTGATTAGAGAGCATCCATAATCTGATTTCGGAGCAGAGAGGGCAGAGTACTCGAGCTTCTGACAATTCCTTGAGATTCGAGCTTTGACTTGATTTCAAGAAGAACGACTATCTTACTTTGATAAGATATCGTTTCAAATTCTCACTTCGATAAACGAAGGAAGAATCATAAACCCCTCACGATTCAATCAGAATCTGTGAATCGGTGGTCCACGGGCTAACGCACCCCCGACACAGGCAAAGATCCCACGCAAGCAGCGATCCAAACGACGATCCTGCGTTTGTTTCTAAGGAGCTTGTAGTTTGATTTTTTTTGTTGTAAAGAGTAGTTTTATAAAGTACGAAGCTTACTCTTTTGTATTCGTTGTAATCGATAAACAGTTATAATGAATTCTACAACAGAACTTATTCCTGACGCAAACAAACTGGCGACCACAGTAATTCTCTTCGAACAAAAGATGGCGACTCCGCTGGGGACAATCTTCTCTGACGAAGAAGTGGTGGCGCAATCTGACGTTCATCTCACTGGAACAACTGTCGAAACTCTCGTGGTAGAGTTTGATCAAGCCAAGTTTGAGGAGGCCCTCTCCTCCGGATCCCTTAGCCCCAAGGCTATGCGCAAGATCCACAAAGTCTCCAAAGAGACTAAAGCTCCAACTGCTCCAATTGCAGCCGAACCGCCTAAGGAAGACTGCTCGGACAGCCCCTCCCCCGATGGAGTGGGCTCAGCTTCAGCCAAACCCGCGCCAAGACGACGGGTATCGAGTCGAAACTCTGGCCCGATTGTTGCTAAAGATTTTACTCGCAACAGCTCTGCTCAACAGCATACCTCCCCAATTAAGGAGTCATTCGATCAAAATTCGCCACTGACAAAGAGGGCTCGTCAAAGACGACGCCAACGCCGCGTTCGTCAATTGGCTAAGGCATTGGAAAAAACCGACGGGGTTCGTTATCACACGGACCTAGAGTCAAGGAGGCATCGAGTGGTTCAGTTGTCTCAACGACCAATCACTCATATCTCTGCTAAATTAGCGACGGAGGAATGGACTACAGTCAAAAGGGCTCGTTCAACCCTCAAAGAACGTATACAAAAACGTCGCGCAAACGATGCTCATGCCCGTGCTCTATTACAACAAAGACGAGAAAGGAACAAGAAAACGGTGGCCAAAGAACCACCGAAACTCTACCAAGTTTTGATTCCAAAGTCTGGAGTTGTGCAAAATCAGCATTCGGAGCCCGTTAAGACTCCACACCCGCAAGGGGGTGGTTCTAAACGTGTGACTCTTGACATAACCTTGGATCGCTCAGAGGCGACGACAAGCCATCCTGGGTATGTTAACAAGGTTCAAACACAAAAACAAAAGATAGGTTGCTCTGGTCACCATGCTGACGAGTTGTACTATCAAACTAAAGGTGGAAACAAATCACATAAAAGGACTGTTCAAGAAACGAATCGTCATTATGTATGTGAAAAACTTATCAAAGCAGTGTTGACTAAATGCAACTGCTTTAAAGCCATTCCGCCGAAAGTTTCTGTGTTCCAGAGACTTTCTACTGAAATGTCAAAGCCCAAACCGAGACGTTTCAACAAGAACCTCACTATTCAAGGGGATGAATTCCCTGAAGTCACCATCAATGTGGCTGATAAAAGAAAGTCTAAGCGGCATTCAAGTGACTCAAATCCCGACTTTTCCCCGAAAGGAAAAGTCAATCCAAGAATTGCTCAAAGGATGTCTCGACTCCAATTAGGAGCCATCAGACGCAGAGATTACAAGAGAATGTAAGAAGGAATGTCCTCGGAGGATGAATTCTCGGACACTTATTCTGCAATCGCTTCTGATGATACAATATCTAGCATAGGACAAACCAGAGAAGTACTCACAATCACCTCTGATCAGTTCACTCAAATACTTTAAGAAGCTCTAGCCAAACAACGTGAAGAAATTAGAGCTGAAGTGAAGACAGAAATGGAGTTAGCTATCCAACAAATGAGAGAATTGCTAACTCAACGGCCTCAACCTCCTGAGTCCAGTCAGAGAGTTGAATCCAGCCGCCACATTCAGAATGTTACAAATGACAGTGATCCAGAAGTGGATGAAGTCATTATGGCTGATACACCTCCCAATAGCAATAACGCTGGGGGTGGTTTAACAGATTCTCCCAATAACGATATTAGGGGTGGTTCAATAGCACCTCTCACAGGGGGTGGTCTAACTCATTCTCCTCAACGTCCTTCGAATGAAGACATAGATGAGGACGAGAAAATGAAAGAGCTTGAAAACAAAATCAACGCTTTGATGACGGCTCAAGAAAGGAAAAAGACAGGTATTCCGTGTCCCTATCCAAGAGAATGGGATTCAATACCATACCCGGCCAAATTCAATCTGGTTAACTTCACACCGTTTGAGGGGAAGAGCTCGCCTATTCAACACTTGATTTATTTTAAGTCTCATTTAGGCATGATTTCTGGAAACGAGGCTTTAATGCTTCGTTCATTCGTTGGCACCCTTCGTGGGCCCGTCTTCGATTGGTACCGACGTCTCAAGCTAGGGGGCATCAAATGCTGACCGAAGTGTCAATCGGAACTCTTTTGGATGAGAAGCAAAAAGACGGAGAGTCAGTTAACAATTTTGTCAAACGTTTCCGTAACAAAGCAATGAATTGCAGAGATCCTATTACAGAGGAGTTCATCCTGCAAACATGCCACAATAACCTCTCCATCGATGTCCTGGAAGCTCTGGGGATCGTGCCATCCACAACTTGGAAGGAGTTAAAATCTCGGGGTGAACAAGCTGAGCACTTTCTTAAAAGAAAGAAAGCTGAGAGAGGCCAACCAATGACATCTGCAATCGTTGAGAATGCGACTCTCGATCCGAGGTTTCAAAAGGAATATTCTTTCGAAGATGATGAAGCTCCAGCAAAGGAATATTCTTTCGAAGATGAGAAACCCCCAGCCATATTGGAATACCTCCTCGCTAATGACAAAATCGAGCTACCACCTATTAAAGATCAGGATGGAGCTAAGAGGATTACGGATCCAAACTACTGTGCGTACCACAGAAGGGTTCTTCATCCCACCGAGATTTGCTTTGGACTCAAAAACAAGATCCAAGCCCTAATTGACTCCGGCGTCATAACGACGAAAGAAGTCGAGTAAAGACGACCATACAACTCCAGTGGGTGCACGAGTATAAACTGTTTCCCCACACTCCAAAGAGTATATGAGTATAAACTGCTTCTCGATTATCCAACTGAGTACAATGTTAAACCCGGTTTCGCAAAGGAAGCTGGGGGTGGATGATTTATATAACGGGAAGTTCCTGGAGAATCTTATATTCTTAAGGATAACCCGAACATGCGACTGAGGATAACGTACTCCTCGTTACACCCAGTTTTGCAAAGAAAGCTGGGGGTGGATAATTCATGTAACGGGAAGTTCCCGGAAGAATGTTAAATGTAATATTCTTAGGGATAACCCCGATCATTATGAACAAAGTGATAAACACTAAACTCCTACTATGACTTCCGAATACTCTTTTGCTGAGATGAGATTCGATCACCTCTTTAGATCAATCTTCCCTCACAAAATTCCCATTTTGGTCAAACCTTTAAACAGTTAGGACCAAAGCCAAAATCCCCTCTCGATTCGTTCCATGAACGAGAGGTCCACAAATTGAACGATCAAACCTTTAAACAGTTAGGATCGTCTCAAATTCCCATCTTGGTCAAACCTTTAAACAGTTAGGACCAAAGCCAAAATCCCCTCTCGATTCGTTCCATGAACGAGAGGTCCACAAATTGAACGATCAAACCTTTAAACAGTTAGGATCGTCTCAAATTCCCATCTTGGTCAAACCTTTAAACAGTTAGGACCAAAGCCAAAATCCCCTCTCGATTCGTTCCATGAACGAGAGGTCCACAAATTGAACGATCAAACCTTTAAACAGTTAGGATCGTCTCAAATTCCCATCTTGGTCAAACCTTTAAACAGTTAGGACCAAAGCCAAAATCCCCTCTCGATTCGTTCCATGAACGAGAGGTCCACAAATTGAACGATCAAACCTTTAAACAGTTAGGATCGTCTCAAATTCCCATCTTGGTCAAACCTTTAAACAGTTAGGACCAAAGCCAAAATCCCCTCTCGATTCGTTCCATGAACGAGAGGTCCACAAATTGAACGATCAAACCTTTAAACAGTTAGGATCGTCTCAAATTCCCATCTTGGTCAAACCTTTAAACAGTTAGGACCAAAGCCAAAATCCCCTCTCGATTCGTTCCATGAACGAGAGGTCCACAAATTGAACGATCAAACCTTTAAACAGTTAGGATCGTCTCAAATTCCCATCTTGGTCAAACCTTTAAACAGTTAGGACCAAAGCCAAAATCCCCTCTCGATTCGTTCCATGAACGAGAGGTCCACAAATTGAACGATCAAACCTTTAAACAGTTAGGATCGTCTCAAATTCCCATCTTGGTCAAACCTTTAAACAGTTAGGACCAAAGCCAAAATCCCCTCTCGATTCGTTCCATGAACGAGAGGTCCACAAATTGAACGATCAAACCTTTAAACAGTTAGGATCGTCTCAAATTCCCATCTTGGTCAAACCTTTAAACAGTTAGGACCAAAGCCAAAATCCCCTCTCGATTCGTTCCATGAACGAGAGGTCCACAAATTGAACGATCAAACCTTTAAACAGTTAGGATCGTCTCAAATTCCCATCTTGGTCAAACCTTTAAACAGTTAGGACCAAAGCCAAAATCCCCTCTCGATTCGTTCCATGAACGAGAGGTCCACAAATTGAACGATCAAACCTTTAAACAGTTAGGATCGTCTCAAATTCCCATCTTGGTCAAACCTTTAAACAGTTAGGACCAAAGCCAAAATCCCCTCTCGATTCGTTCCATGAACGAGAGGTCCACAAATTGAACGATCAAACCTTTAAACAGTTAGGATCGTCTCAAATTCCCATCTTGGTCAAACCTTTAAACAGTTAGGACCAAAGCCAAAATCCCCTCTCGATTCGTTCCATGAACGAGAGGTCCACAAATTGAACGATCAAACCTTTAAACAGTTAGGATCGTCTCAAATTCCCATCTTGGTCGAGAAGAAAAACAAGAGAAAACTTGTTGTATATTTTTTCTTGTCATTTTGAGCTCAACATACGGATATATATAGGGTTGGAAAAGATGTTACAAAACCCGTAATTAATTCTGTAACGTTCGTCATAAATTTTGTAACGTTCCCCATAATTATATAGCCGTTACACATATTTTTAATTGCTAATTAAAACATGTTTTAATTACAAAAATTTATTATTATTCATGAAGGCAAAATTGTCTTTTCTTAACAAAATATCTAACAGTCCCCCCCCAAAAGGCAATATTGACTGAAAATAATAAATCAATAAATAAATCACAGAATAAATATAGGTTGGGCAACCTTTCGTATCGTGAATTCGGGAGAGGTAGCTCTCGGCTTTGAACCTTTCCTTAGTGGGTTCATCGCCACCTGAGGGACATAATGGACTAGGCCTTGAATTAGGCCCCTTTAATCAGGTATTGATGAAAACACACACAATACGCTTCATCTATTGAGCAAAGCGGGTTGAGCGTTAAAGGCCATGCTCACAAAAAACCGACTCATGAGAGTTTCTAGGGGTCAGCCCTGTCCCCCCCAACCGCGGCCATCACGGTTCCTCTCACGTAGGTAAGTCCTCAAAGGGTACTACAGCTGTTTATTTAATACCCCCCACAATACACGCGTTGGACTTATTAAGAGTAAAACTCAGCCTAGCCAGCTGTATCATAAGAGCATCGTCACCATAGAGAAGGGGTAGTAGCAAATGCTACATAATGATATATAAATATATCTAGGTCGATGCTCCACACGAGAGTCACTTGTCCAGCTTGTTTCTACCACATTGAACCGACATTGGGACTACGTCTCCAAATAAGGGTTGGGTTGCCGCTGTCAGTGACCTCATTTATGGGCTTAACCCCATCTCCCTCGATGAATCCAGAACCACACTCCTGGATAATCCCTTAGTCAAAGGGTCAGCAAGATTTTTCTCAGACTTTACAAAGTCCAAGATCACAACTTTGCCTAATAGGCGTTGTACAGACTTATATCTTATTTGAATATGTCTGTTATGTTTTTTATTTACATGTACTTGCTTTAGAAGCTCTATGGTAGATCTAGAATCAGAGTGAATGGAAATAGGAGGAGAGGGTTTAGGGACCAAAGGAAGTTCAGATAGAAGATCTTTTAACCATTCGGCTTCTGTGCAAGTAGTATCAAGAGCAATTAGCTCAGATTCCATGGTGCTCCTGGCAATTATTGTTTGCTTACATGATTTCCAGGATACAGCAGCACCACCAAAAAGAAATACATATCCAGATGTAGACTTTACACTGTTGGAATCCGTGACCCAATTGGCGTCACTATACCCTTCTATAGCATCAGGGTAACCAGTGTAAGTCAAGCAATAGTCAATTGTGCCTTTTAGATATTTGAATACTCTTTCTAAGGCAGACCAATGATCTTTGCTAGGGTTGCTAGTATACCGACTCAGTCTCCCTACAGCATAAGCTATATCAGGTCTGGTTCGGTTGGATATGTAAAGAAGAGATCCAATCATCTGAGAATATTTTAGTTGGGAGACAGGTTCACCTTCATTCTTCTTCAAAGGTATAGAAGAATCATAAGGTGTGGAAACAGGTTTAGAGTTATGAAAGTTGAATTTGATTAGCATTTTATCAATGCTATGGGAAAGACTCAAAGATATTCCTCTAGTGTCTCTAGAGATTTTCATTCCAAGTATCATGTCTGCAAGACCTAAGTCTTTCATATCAAAATTTTTGGAAAGATAATCCTTAACCTTTGAAATTAATTCAAGTGTTGTTCCAAAGATAAGGATATCATCAACATAGAGACAGAGAATGACATAGTCATTGTTTATCACTTTAGAATAGACACATTTATCGTATTCATTCACAGTGAAGCCATATTGTGCAATGACGTTGTTAAATTTCTGGTGCCATTGTTTTGGAGCTTGTTTAAGACCATACAAAGATTTAACAAGCTTACAGACTTTGTTTTCCTGACCCTTGGCAATGAGGCCTTCAGGTTGGTGCATATAGATTTCTTCATCTAAATCACCATTCAGGAAAGCAGTCTTGACATCCATCTGATGTATGATAAGCTTATGGATAGCAGCAAAGGCTAGTAATACTCGGATAGTTGATATTCGGGCTACAGGAGAATATGTATCAAAATAATCAATGCCCTTTTGTTGAGTAAAGCCTTTAGCTACTAATCTAGCTTTAAATTTATCTATGGAACCATCAGCTCTGAGTTTCTTCTTGAATATCCACTTACAACCAATAGGTTTACAACCTGGAGGTAAGTCGGTGAGTATCCAAGTATGGTTTTCCATGATAGATTTAATTTCATTATCAATGGCTTCTTTCCAGAAAGGAGATTCAGGTGAATCCATTGCTTCTTGGAATGAGCTTGGATCACCTTCAACAAGAAAGGTAAGAAAGTCTTCTCCAAAATCCTTTTCGATTCTACCTCTTTTGCTTCTTCGAGGTTCAATATCAAGAGGTTGAAAAGAACTGGAAGATGGAAGATCAGAAGGAATGGATGATCTGGGATTTTCTGAGATTTTAGATTTGAAAGGAAAGATGTTTTCAAAGTAGACTGCATCTCTTGCTTCAATGATGGTATTGTTGGATATGTCACTGATTTCAGATTTGATGACTAAAAATCTGTTAACATTGCTATCAAGTGCATATCCAATAAAAGCAGCATCTACAGTCTTAGAACCAATTTTTCTCTTCTTAGGTTCGGGAATAGCTACTTTAGCCAAGCAACCCCAAACCCGGAAGAAATTTAGATTAGGAGATCTCCCCTTCCAATATTCATAAGGAGTTGTATCGGAATATTTCTGGGGAATCCTATTGAGAATGAAGCAAGCAGAAAGAAGAGCTTCACCCCAGAGATTTTCAGGTGCTCCTGAACTGAGTAACATACAGTTCACCATGTCCATTAGGGTTCTATTCTTTCGTTCAGCTACCCCGTTAGACTGTGGTGTATAGGGAGCAGTAACCTCATGAATAATACCGTGTTCTTGGCAATATTCAGTCATATGATTTGAGGTATACTCCCCCCCACGATCAGATCTTAGAATCTTGATCTTCCTGTCAAGTTGGTTCTCAGATTCAGCTTTGAACACCTTAAACCTATCTAAGACTTCATCTTTAGTTTTGAGAAGATAGGTGTAACAATATCTGGAGTGATCGTCTATAAAAGTCACAAAATATCTCCTACCCCCTCGGGTGAGAACTCGGTTAGAGTCACACACATCACTATGAATTAATTCGAGGGGTTCAGAGTTTCTAGTTATAGACTTGAAGGGTTTTTTAGTGTGTTTCCCTTGAACACAGATTTCACATTTAGATGAGGGATCATGAGAAGATTTAGGAATGAGGTTTAATTTACTCATTCTCTGCAAGGTTTGGAAATTGACATGTCCAAGTCGTCCATGCCAAACATCACAAGACTCAACAATTTGAATAACAGAAGACTCAGAAATTTCATTAGAACTGGAATTGATTACATTGAGTTTGAAAAGGCCATTACAGATAAAACCTTTTCCTATGAAAACATTACTCTTTGTAATCACAAATTTATTGGATTCTTTTACAATCCTATAACCAGCTCTAAGAAGAAGAGATTCACTAATCAGATTGCGACGGAGAGAAGGAACATGATAAACGCCTTGCAGATGAAGAACTTTCCCAGAAGTCATGGTGAGCTCTATACGTCCACTTCCTATTATTGATTTAGTGGAGTCATCTGCTAAGCTTATGCTTCCTCCACGTGATTCCTGATAATTTGAAAACCAAGAGCGGTCATTACAGACGTGGATATTTGCTCCGGAATCCAAATACTAATCAGTGGAAGAAGTTAGAGAATTTACAAGATGGGATGAAGAGGCTAACCTGAAGGAGGTTGGATTCATTTCAATCATATTAACTTTGTTGGATCCATTTCCTTTAGGGGCAGGTTTGGCCGGTTCCTTCTTCCGAAAGAAACAGTTGTGAGCCATGTGGTTAGTTCTACCACAGACAAAGCAGAACTTCTCATCAGACTTATGGCTGGAAGAATTGGGATTTGGTTTGAAGGTAGATTTGTTGAAAGGTTTGTTGAAAGATTGTTGGTTTTTCTTGAATTTCTTCCCTTTGGGTTTGAAATTCTTAGATTTAGGCTTATCCTCTACCAAGTTTACTTTAGCTTTTGTTTCATTCTTGGTATTGAAGTTTTGCCTATGCTGGTCTTCAATACGAATAGCCTTGAGGGCTTCAGTTAAAGTTAGATCTCCTTGCTTGTGTCGGAGATCTCCAGCAAATCTAGACCAGGAGGGAGGAAGTTTATCAATCAAACAGGAAACTTTATAATCGTCAGTAAAAGTGTTTCCTTTTGATTGGAGATGACGGAGGAAATCTAGGAATTCATGAATTTGATCATTAATGGGCTTGTCATCAACCATTGTGAACTTATTGAAAGAGGAGGAGGTGAAGCGCAGAATTCTGGCATCATCATAGCCATATTCTGCTTCAAGAGCATTCCATAGGTCTTTTGCACTTTTGAACTCATAATATATGTCATAAAGGTCGTCCGCAAGTGCACTAAGGATCCTATGACAACAATGATAGTTGATTTCTTCTGGTTTTATAGATCTAGAAAAAGAGCTAGCACCAGAACCAGAAGTGGAAGGAGCAGGTTGAGCAGGATCAGGAGTCAAATGTTAAGAACCACTAGTAGATGACTCAGAAGTGTCAATAGCAGATAAAAGACCTAAGGTAGTGAGCCAGTATTTCATCTGATTAGCCCACCGTTTATAGTTAACACCGGTAAACTTCTCAGGTTTGACACTTTTTGAATGATCAGGAATTGCCATAAGTCCAATTCAAGTTTACTAGTCTAGGTAGATGTAATCTGATATAAAAAAGGATTTTGTCAATATTACTAGACCAAAAACTTAATTAAACCTGCTCTTAACCAAAAACTCTAAAAGTGAAAAGATTAAAATTTTACTCGGGTAGTTTGGCCAGGTAAGGATAGTACTAGAGGTTGATCAATGATCGATTAAGTACCTCGTTTCTTGCAGAACGCTTTACGCAACCCTTAAACCTTTCCTTAGACACCAACTAATCCAAGAAAACTTGAACCGGTTCACTTAAAGATTTTTTGTTTATGACAGATACTGAATTTGAGCACAGAAGCAACAAAGAAATAATAATTTTTTTTAACTAATTTAGATGCAACAAGTTAAAACAATTAACTAATACAACAAGTAATTAAAATATATGAAATTCGGGTGAACAGTAATCCCGATGAACAGTAATTTTTTTATTTTTATTTTAAAAACTAATTATCTTAACAGCAAGAATATAATTAATCTTCTAGATTGCTATCAAAACAGAGATATAAAATATAAAAAAATTCAAGAGTTAGAAAATTCAGGCCTGATCGGGAGCAGTCGTGATAACACTACCCTAGAAGATTAAGGCCCCGCCTATCGCCCTGGCGCAATTTGTCCTCTCTCCCCTAGCGGTAAAAACCCCCGGAATCGGCCGGCCTCTGCACTCGGGCGTGAGTCACAGAGCTTATGCTCAGACGAAAACGGTTGCCCAAAGAATAGAAAATATGTAGCCGAATTTTTTCTTGGAGGTATAAGAGTAGAGAAGAGAAGAGAGTGTAGAGATTTTCCTCTTCGTTGGTGTGTGTCTGAATGAGCTCCAAGCCTCCTTTTATAGGTGATGAAAGATGTAACCCCCGCTGAATCCAAGGGAACGTTACACACGGTAATTGCTTCCGTTACCCGCATGCAGCCGTTACAAAATGTGTAAAACGTGCAAAAATAAAGGCTTGAGAAGCAAAAATGTGTGCGTGTGCGTGTGCCTGCGGGCGTGGCGCGGCGTACGTGCGCGCGTGTGGTAGAAACGCAAAGCCCACAAAACCCAAAACACTATTCAAAGCCCAATAAGGAGAGAACCATTATATACACTATACTATTCATCTCATTTTCTAATATGGGACTATTCACAAAGGCAAAATTGCCTTTTCATGAACAAAGCTTCCAACAGAGAATACATGAGTATTTATAGATCTCACAGGTAGTGACATATTAGGTTGTAATAAACAATGGTGATAGGAAATTATATCCTGTCAAAGGTGAGCACAGTCAGCAAAGATGGAACTTTTTTCCACCTCCCCCCTCTCTCTTTTTCACCTTAGATTCACTTTTCCCTATATATATATATATATATATATATATATATATATTTGGAAATTAAAAGTTTTGCACATTAGTAAAGTGCATTTTATTGCAACAAAAAAAACATATACAAACAATATTGATAGATGCTAAAAACCTTATCTTTTCCTATAGGATAAAAGAAAACTTTCTTTAGGCTTAAAATATCAGCACGTTATAATTTGGGGCTGTTTGGTTGCACACTTTTTGAAAAAACTTTTCTCAAAACATCTGACAATGGCAAATTTGTAATTAAAAGTTTTCCAAAGATTACTGTAAATTGTGTTTGGTTCAACAAAAAATTTACAGAAATATTTTCTATAAAATATCAAAACCTACCAAATTTTACAAAAAGCAATTCCTCTCAAAATGAGAGGAAATCACCAGAAATCTGACACATACCATATTTAATTAAAAACCTACCAAATCTTATTATTTTCTATAAAGTTATGAGCTATTTTCTTGTTTTGAACCAAGCTAGCAAAGTACAAAAAACAAGAAAATTGGTACTTTTTTATTTCTCAAAACTTTTCCTATAATTTTTTAAGAAATATAAGGAAATCATATTTTAGGTGGAAAACATTTCCTATAATTTCTAGAAATTGAACCAAACACCCTTATAATCAAATCTCTAATGCATTTTGAGATATAGGAGTTTATTAAAAAAAACTTTTGTGCCTCTTGAGCCTGCACGTGCACATGCGATAATGCTAGTAGACTGATCGAGAAATATTTTCCAAGCGGTTACGTTTACTCGGATGAGCATGAATTTGTCATCATGGTGTCCGAAACCTATCATCACGGGCACTAAACTGCTCTTCTCTGCAAATAACTAGAAAAAGAACCATTACGAATTAGCCAGATGGTTTGAGTTGGATCCTTCAAGTCTCATAACGCGTATTATATA
>NC_033795.1:31996260-32001033 GCF_001876935.1 Asparagus officinalis
TTCCGTTTTGTATATATATGAGAGAACGGGAGGTGAGCTGGCAGCGTAGGAAATTTCCTACGCTACAAGTGTATGACATGTGAGCTCCACACCAATTTGACTTGTATGGGGGCTCACATGTCATACAAGTGTCTGATTTGCTGAGATGTGACCCTCGTGTTTCGTAGCAACACGTCCATTGATTGCCTCGTATTCAGCAGTTACTGCATGCAGCAGTTACAACAGCATTTAGAGTAATTTAATGCATTGATGTTACAATCTTAATTGTCATTAAGAATTGTAACAGTCACATTAATTGCTAGTGACTCTTGAGCTGACCTTAGAGGCCTATAAATAGCGCCTTTGGGCAGCTCTTGGTCGCAGCTGGAAATTCTCTCGCGAACGTGGAATACGAACGTCAGTATAGAATACGAACGTCAGAATACCCACGCGATCTTGGAATACGAACGTCGATCTCGACGTTGTTGATGTTGTGCTGCTGCTGCAGGAACTTGTGCCCACAGGAACTTGCCTAAAACCGAAAGGTTTTGAACCGAAAGGTTCTGAGATCAAGGACATCTTTTGCCTTGACCGAAAGGTCTTATAGATCGAGGAGATCTTGACAGTACTGGGTTGGTGCACACCAGAGTACTGTACTACTGTTCCTGGAAGCAGTTTGGCCTTGGGATCCTTACACCAGAGTAGGCCAAATATTGCTTTAAGCACAACGTTTCACAAACGCACATCAGTTAATTAAAAATTTTAAAATAACAACACATCATTATTTACTGTTCAATTCCAGATTTAATCATAATTTCCAACATTTGTCATCATGGTGTCTGAAACCTATCATCACGGGCACTAAACTACTCTTCTCTGCAAATAATTAGAAAAAGAACTATTACGAATTAGCAAGATGGTTTGAGTTGGATCCTTCAAGTCTCATAACGCGTATTATATATAATTGTTCTAGAATTTGTTTTAATTCTAATTATGGCAACATATTGATTAATCAAACGAAATTTATGTGGGTATTTAAGAGTAAAGAATCTTCTCTAATAGATTGGAATATGAGCTAATTGTTCTAGAATTTGTTTTATTTGTTTTAATTCTAATTATGGCAACATATTGATTAATCAAACGAAATTTATGTGGGTATTTAAGAGTAAAGAATCTTCTCTAATAGATTGGAATATGAGCTAATTGTTCTAGAATTTGTTTTAATTCTAATTATGGCAACATATTGATTAATCAAACGAAATTTATGTGGGTATTTAAGAGTAAAGAATCTTCTCTAATAGATTGGAATATGAGCTAATTGTTCTAGAATTTGTTTTAATTCTAATTATGGCAACATATTGATTAATCAAACGAAATTTATGTGGGTATTTAAGAGTAAAGAATCTTCTCTAATAGATTGGAAAATGAGGTGATTGTTCTAGAATTTGTTTTAATTCTAATTATGGCAACATATTGATTAATCAAATACATACGTACCTATTATGAGTTGGTTTGTGTCTATTCGAGGTATCCTTACTAAATCAATCCCACAACTAACAATTAATTGCTATAATAAAGGTAATCAAATTTCAATCTCCGAATTTCTTAATAATACCAAAATCATTAACTTTTTAGTTTTCCCCAATTACTTAATTAGTCTCATTTCATTCAATAAATATTAATTCTTTATTAATTTCTATAATATCTTAATAACTATTCACTTTCTAACCTAATAGAACCAAAAGAATTCCAAAAAATTAATCAATGAGTGTGCCTACGTGCAACGCACGTACACGATACTAGTATATATAAACGAAATTTATGTGGGTATTTAATTAGTAAAGAATCTTCTCTAATAGATTGGAAAACGAGGTGATTGTTCTAGAATTTGTTTTAATTCTAATTATGGCAACATATATATTGATTAATCAAATACATACGTACCTATTATGAGCTGGTTTGTGTCTATTCGAGGTATCCTTACTAAATCAATCCCACAACTAACAATTAATTCCTATAATAAAGGTAATCAAAATTCAATCTCCGAATTTCTTAATGATACCAAAAGCGTTAATTGTTAGTTTCCCCCGATTACTTAATTTCTTAATAATTATGGATGCGTCACGTGCGTAACAAATCGACGACGGCTAGGAACAGGGCACGTGTCTCCCCCGTTAAGGCAACTCCCCGATTACTTAATTACTTAATTTCCGTATCAATCGTCATCTTCATGATTACCCAAAAGCCCAAAACGACGGCAATAATTACGAAACGCCCACGCTCTATATATAAGAAGAATCCTCCATCTCATCTCGCAGAGAAAAAACGAGAGAATTTTTTTGAAGACCTAATCTCGCGGGAGGCACGAATCTCAAAGCCGCGGGAGTTCGTTCGGCGCCTTTTCCCCGTGCAAAGGTGAGTGAGATCGCGCGAGGATCGATGAGGGATCCGAGTCAACTAAACCCTAGCTGGCTAGGTCGAGTTTAATTTGTAGTTTTTATGCGGTGCATGATCGCTGTGCTTCGTTTTGGTTGCAGGCTGAGAGATCGCTGTGCTTCGTTTTGTCAGCGATGGTAGTTTTTCGTGGAAGGGTTAAGCTACCGCTGATGGCTGCGACGTCCTTTCTTGTCCTGCTCCTCTTCGTCGTCTTCTTTTCTTCTCCTGGTACGTCCTCTGTTTCTTCGACGCTATTTTATTTTTAAATCTTTTAATTTTTTTTGTCCTGCTCCTTTTTCTGTTTTCTTTTTACTGAAACTGGATATTCCTCTTCCTGTCAACTTCCCTCTTTCTGTCAACTTCTTCTAATGCTTTGCCTATTTGTTTAAGAATTTGATAAATGAAGCAATCTTTTCATTGCCCTTTTGAATATATATACTCTAATTTGCTATCTAATTTATTAGCGTATGTTTTTATTTGTTTCGTTAATTTAAAATCTTCGGACAGTAGTTTAATTTACTTTTTCAGTAGTACTGTATTGGAGTTTTCCTTCTTCTCTCAGGGTTTTTTGACCTCTGTTCTGTATTTTTAACAATCACCTTTTCTAAGAAACACTCTATTTCTTTCATTTAAATTGGATGAATATTTTGGTTTTTTTATTGTCTCGTTTTTAATTATTTGAAATACACTGACCTAACGGTTCCTTTATCCCGTTAGGAATTTCACCCCGGCGCTTTGATCGCATAACGGAACGGGAGGGAGAAACCCGTCACAAATTCGGCCGCAGGCTTCTCGAGCGAGGTAAATACTCATCCTGGCCTACGGCCATAAGTTCTCTTATAATACACGTGTCGAAAACGTAGGGGGTTCAACGTTCTAGTGAACTTCGGTTTTAGTTCAGTCTATGTGGCTCAGAAGCTTCTTTGCCCTGGCCCGTGGGGACCACGTGAGCATCAGGCGCAGGATAGTACACTGCGGTTGCCTGCAGCTCCAACGACCCTGGGAATTTAACCTCTGGCCCTTTTCGTTCCTATTACCGTTTTGGTCACCGGCCAGTTAGGTTAACCTCAAGAGGGATGAGAGCGTATGGATGTCATGGTTTTTTTTAGTTTTTTTATGGTGATTTTATCAAGAATAAATTAACATGTGTTTAGAAACCATGATGCTTTTCTTAGGTTTCAACATGAAAACCTAAAACACCATGCTTATTTCAAAATGCCAAAAAAAAAGTTGAGTTTGGTGTATTTGTTTTGAGTTTGAGGGGGAGATAGCTTATATAATAATATAATAATAATACATTAAATATAAATATTTAACATGATGACAATGTATTATATAATGCTCTAGTTATTATAATATAATTATAAAATTAATTTTTTTTATTAAAAACAGTATATATTAATTTATTAATTATACTATACTACATAGTATAACAACTATTATGAATACTATACTACATAGCAGAATGACTATTATATTATATAAATTAAAAAAATCATATTATTAGTATTTTAATAAATTAAATATAATATATTAATTATTACTAGAAGTTATACGATTGAATATTTAATAATAAAGTAGTAACTCCTCACAAAAATTAATAAAATAATATATTAAATTGTATGTATTTAACATAGTAATAATATTTTATATAATAAAAAATAAAATGTATCATGATAAAATAATAACAGAGTAACAGTACGTAGTATATTATATATATTAGACGTCATATACTTTTGATAAATATAATGTAATACATAATGAATATTAATATACTATAAAATAAATAATAATATTGTACTAATATGTTATACAATAATAACATTTATTAGTAATAAAATGAAAAATTAGTGATAATTATTAAAATAATCATAATATAATAATATTAAGTTATATTATAAAATATTAGTTAATTTTTAATTTTTATTATAAATAATATTATTAATATATTAATTATTATCACCAATATACTAATGTATAATAATATAACTTCTCACAAAATAATAATAATATATTCTATTTATTATAGAATAATAATAATACATTCTCGTAATAATATAATAATAATATGCAATATAATAATATATTCTAATAACGATATAAAATTACATTAATAATAATGTTGTACCAATATCCTTTTTTTTGTTGGGGGTGCATGCAAAGTGCAGCAAACAAGACTACTCCTTCAAGAACAAACGACAGCAGGATAGGCGTCGAAGGAAGCACCCCAGACGACAAGACTACATCTCCAAGAACGAAACCCAACAGGATCGGCGCCGAAGGGTGCAGCCCCGACAGCCGCCGAGCAACATAATCCTCACCAAGGCCGGCGACCGCCCCCACTTCCAACGGAATCCC
>NC_033795.1:32001105-32035075 GCF_001876935.1 Asparagus officinalis
TAAAATCTTCGGTACAGTGTATTTAATTTACTTTTTCAAGTAGTACTGTATTGGAGTTATCCTTCTTCTCTCAGGGTTTTTTGAACCTCTGTTCTGTATTTTTTAACAATGTCACCTTTTGCTAGACACTCTATTCTTTCATTTATAATTGGATGAATATTATGGTTTTTTTATTGTCTCGTTTTTAATGTATTGAAATTACACTGACCTAACGTTCCTTTATCCCGTTAGGACATTTCACCGCGGCGCTTTTGATCGCATAACGAACGGGAGGGAGAAACCCGTCACAATCGCGCAGCTTCTCGAGACGAGGTAAAATACTCAATCCTGGACCTACGGGCCATAAGTTCTCTTATAATACACACGCTGTCGATAAACGTAGGGGTTCAACGTCTTATGCTGAACTTCGAGTTTTATTCAGTCCTATGGGCTCAGAAACGGCTTCTTTGCCACTGGCCCGTGGGGACCTACGTGAGATCTAGGCGCTAGGATAGTACACTGCGGTTGCCTGCAGCTCCAACGACCCTGGGAAATTTAACCTCTTGCCCCTTTTTCGCTTCCTATTACCGTTTGGTCACGCGCAGTTAGGTTAACCTCAAGAGGGATGAGAGCGTATGGATGTCAAGCGTTTTTTTTAAGTTTTTTATGGTGATTTTATCAAGATAAATTAACATGTGGTTTAGAAACCATGATGCTTTTCTAGCGTTTCAACATGAAACCTAAAACACCAATGCTTATTTCAAAAATGCGCAAAAAAAAGTTGAGTTTGGTGTATTCTGTTTTGAGTTTGAGGGGGAGATATAGCTTATATAATAAATAATAATAATACATTAAATATAAATATTGTAACCATGATGACAATGTATTATATAATGCCTCTAGTTATTATACAAATTATTATAAATTAATTTTTTATTATTAAAAGTATATATTAATTTATAATTATACTATACTACATAGTATACAACTATTTATGAATACCGATCTACATAGGCAGAATGACTATTATATTATATAAATTGAAAAAAATCATATTATTATATTTTAATAAATTAATATAAATATTAATTATTACTAGAAGTTATACGATTGAATATTTAATAATAAAGAATAGTAACTTCCTCACAAAAATTAATTAAAGATAATATATTAAATTGTATTATTTACATAGTAATAATATTTTATATAATAAAAATAAAATGTATGCATGATAAAATAATAACAGAGTAACAGTACGTAGATATTTATATATATTAGACGTCATATACTTATTTGATAAATATAATGTAACATAATGAATATTAATATACTATAAAATAAATAATAATATTGTACTAATATGTTATCAATAATAACATTTATTAGTAATAAAATGAAAAATTAGTGATAATATTAAAATAATCATAATATAATAATATTAAGTTATATTATAAAATATTAGTTAATTTTTAATTTTTATATAATAATATTATTATATATAATTATTATCACACAATATACTAATGTATAATAATATAACTTCTCACAAATAATAATAATATATTCTATTTATTATAGAATAATAATAATACATTCTCGTAATTAATATAATAATAATATGCAATATAATAATATATTCTAATAACGATATAAAATTACATTAATAATAATGTTGACCAAATATCCTTTTTTTGTTGGGGGTGCCATGCAAAGTGCAGCAACAAGACTACTCCCTTCAAGAACAAACGACAGCAGGATAGCGTCGAAGAAGCACCCCAGACGCACAAGACTACATCTCAAGAACGAAACCACAGCGATACGGCGCGAAGGGTGCAGCCCCGACAACATAATCCTCACCAAGCCCGACCGCCCACTTCCCAACGGAATCCCACCATACACGTCACATCTGAACCAATGCATGCCGCGACGGCGACATCGGATCTGCCAGATCCACAGATCCACGTCCCTGCTGGCTGGTTCAGCTCCGCCGCCTCATCGACCCCAATATCTTCCGCCGCCTCCGCTTCGACGACTGCCTCGTCAACGACGGCCGTGCCATTGCTGGTGGCATGTCCGTGTCGTTTCAGTATGCTAACACCTACCCCTTTGCGCTCCACGTGTCCAACGCTACTTGTGCTGAGTCAAAGAACAAACTTAGCTGATTCTTGATCTCTCTCGCTGGCTGGCTATTTTTTTTTTTTGATGCGAGGAATAGCTTTACATAGACATGGACGACGTTGAACTTGGTTTAAGTTATTTTTTTTGTGGGCTAGTTATCGCTCTTTATGTTGGGCTTGGTGATTTTATTTTGATCAACCGTTCCGTCTTTGTATTTTTGCTCCGTAGAGAGCACTGTCCACTGAATATCTCTGATATTTTTTTTTTCATTACAGTACGAATAAAGTTATCTATTAATCTTTTACTTATATTTGTCACTTAAAAATGTCTTGTGAATATTGAACGTGTTGGCTGTAGATTTTACGTAACTTCATTATGACGATGATATACAAAATGTATATTGCCCTCTCTGTATATATATATTCCCTTATATATGGGTGTTGATATGTAAATACAATTTCTTTAACACATGCAGATGTTGAGAACGTAGAGATGACTCTATTTGGTATCAATTGTGTCCTACTGTACATAAGAAGTGGATAATCCTCTATAATACGAAGATGATCCGAAACCAACCCTTAGTTTAAGGATACTATTACGTACGTTTGCTGATCCACTTGCATAATTTTTTGACTCTAGGATTCCAACCCAAGATTATCCCTTATGTTTTACGATATTAACACACACAAAAAAAGGTATCGCTATATATAAAACTAACTTACATAGTTAATATAATGGTACCGCATGTATATGTAAGTATTATGATGCATTAATATTATACATTAAAGCTTAATTGATGGTTAGATTGAAATAAGTGATTACTATTTATGGAGATAGTTAAAACAAAATGCGGATCATCGTTTTGAGAAAATCTTTTGAGAACTACTATCATAATTCCCAAACAAAGTCTTTGATATAATAGCGACACTGACTTAGCCGTACGTCTTTACCCTGCCTTTGCAGCTGCCTGTAGTTTTCATTGAACAGTGATTCCATTTTGTTGTGACGTGGCAGAATACTGTTGGAGTTGGTGTGAAAATGGGGGTGTGCATGCTTTGGCTCTCTGGGTAGATACATCACGTACGCATCGTCATGGGTTCGCCTTCGATCGGAGGGTACTGATGATGATGCGCCATGTCACTGTAGACATTTTGTGCGAGAATCCATGGATTGATCTTTGATCTAATGTTGGTAGCTAGGATATCATAATTAGGATCTTGCTCTAGACTATGTACACGTTACATCACTTTCTAGGGTCCCAAGTCTTTGCGAATACCATATTAGCCTCCAAGCCCCAAGCCCAAATTCTACAAACAGATTATTAGCTCACTTGGTTAGAAGAATGAATCAATGGCCTCTCGACGCCAAAGTCACGCGTTCAATAACTCTTCATGACATTTTTAGAAGGCGTTTTTTTCCCCCGCATATTATCCCGATTTTTATTCCCATTTATTTTTAAACCAATTAACTCAAGAGAAAAGTTATTTACGATCCATGTATTTTTAAGTTCACCCTCTTCCAAACTCTCGCTTAGCCCCGTAATATATCAGTCGAAGTTTTACTCTAGTTTTAGATATTAGTCCCTTAAATATTCAATAATTCTATATCATCCCCTTAAATCTTGGAAATTGCATATCAATCCCTAAAATCCTATAGGGTCTTGCAAAAAGGTCACTATGCTAGTTTTTTAGTTTAAAAAACTAATCATTATTGGATTAACCGCGAATCCAACATCCACAGCTACCGAACTACTCTCTATCAGTTTCCCCAAAAAAGTGTAAAAGGCCTAAGTCTTCTTGAAACATTGAATCACAATGAAAGCACTAGACAGGGTGTTGGTGACGGGGATCGGAACTTCGTCACCAATACCCTAAAATCTATCACCAATTAACATTGGTGACGAGTATGGTGTTGGCCCTATGGTTTTGATGATGATTTGTCAAACAATTTATAGCTAATCTATTTTCTAGTTTTTATGGTTTGTTTTTCTCTTTACAAGAATTCAACATATAGCGATCAAGAGTTAAAGATTCAAGTTCATGTGTGCGCTTTCTCCTACGTATAAGAGAAGTTTACTTACATCTTCGCGGTCGCCCGCCAGTTCTTCACGGTCGACCGCCAGTTTTTCATGGTCGACTGCCGTATTGACCGTTGTGTTGCAACGGCTATTTTCTTATTTGATTCTCTTAGGGTATTTTGATCTTTTCTATGTTGTTTTGGCTGATGTCTTGAGTGGGTATAAATACCCCAGTGCCTTCCTCTTTCAAAATACCAAGAGTTTTGTTTACAGTGAGTTTTATCAAAAGATTAATAAGTGTTTAAGCTAGTTTTGTTGGTCTGTTTCAAAAGAAATTTTCTACAGCAAGAAGAGGCTTGCAATTCCAACTGAGGATCTTATCCTCATCATCTTTTACAGTTCTTCTTGTTTATTAAGAAGTTTTCTAAAGTCATTTTCATATAGCTTGTTATTTCATTTTCATATCTTAGCTATATTATTTGAGTTACATAGTTTCTATTCACTTTTATCACACACACTGTATTGAGCTTATAATATTTCCATACAATATATTGTTGGGTAGTGGTGTGTGATTTAGTGAGAGTGAGCTTCATTGTGTTCTCATTTATTATCAAGAACAAATCATTGGGTAGTGGTGTGTGATTTAGTGAGAGTGAGCTTCATTGTGTTCTCATTTATTATCAAGAACAAATCATTATATTTAAACCCTTATTGTGAGTATCACTTGTAATACACTTGTGCACCGAGAGAAGTGTGAGGCATGAGACGAGGTCGAATCCAATAGGAGTGGCGTTGGTTGACAAACCTAGGGAGATGTTGTATCCGAGCACTTAAGGAAGAGGACACAAGCTAGAATCCTACACTTAGTGTGTAAAGTGTAATTGCATAGTATTTATTGTGTGAGAGTTTTCGGTAAACTTGTAAACCGAGTGTGTAGAAGTTCCGGCTTCCAAACCGGATTGTAAATCGAGGTGAGGAGCGACGACATAGGTCGTGGGGACCGAACCTCGTAAACATATCGTGTGTTTGTGTTTGCTTAGCGTACATTTTATTTGTGCTTATTTTTCACATTGTTGCTCATATCTATCTCATATATTTCTTGCAAGAACAAATTAATCAATATAATTTTAATTGGAATATAATCAAGATTAGATTAGAATAAGACCCTAATCACCCCCTTTAGGGTCTAACAATTGGTATCAGAGCTTAGTGTTCTTTGATTTAAGGTCTAATCACATTGAGTTAAATATCCAAGTTATCGTTCTTGTGCTAATCTAGTTTTGATTGCATTTTGCTTCTTGCATATAATCATTATGGATATGTATGATACATCTAGTCTAGGTTATGCTATTAATATTGCTCATCATTTGGATGTTAGATTCAAACTTTTTGTTCAATCTAAACAATTCGATTTATGGGAAATTATTGAAGATGCTTATATTGTTCCCACTTTGGAAAAATCCAAGTAGAATAAAGATGATAAAAGAATGTTTAATATGAACAAGCTTTTGTTATAATATTTGCTTAGTGTCTTTCACTCATCCTTTTCTAACAAATTTGTTCATTTTGATAGTGCTTACACCTTATGAAAATTTATTGAAGCACATCAAGGGGACTTGGAGGCCATTCAACAAGCGTTGGAAAATTCCGCTTCGAGTTCTAAAGATGCCTCATCTCCATGTACACGACCACTAGGTGATAACCCTAGTGAGGTATGCGAGCTTGACAACGATGATGATATTACTTTTGATGAGCTTGTGCTTGAATTTGAAAATTTATACAATAGCTATATTGATTTAAAAAGTAAGCATGTTAATATAAAATCCACTCATGAAACACTAGTCACTAAGTTTGATTTTATTACAAATAAAAATATAATTCTTAAAGAATGCAATGAAATTTTGAGATTAGAAAATGTTAGATTACTTAATGAAAAATGTGATGCCATGTTAGAAGTAGAGATTAGTAAAAATAAGTTAAACTCTATGATGAATGATCATGCTAATCCTACTTCTAGTAGCAATACTTGTATGCATAATGATGAGTTGAATCAAATAAAAAAACACATATCAACCTTAGATTCAACACTAAACACTTGTATTGCAAATAACAAAAAGCTTATGGACTTGTGTGCAAAGTCCTATGATAATTCTTCTAAGAAACATATTCACTATGCACACATGTATGACAAAATTCACAAATGTTCTATTTATGGTCTTAAAGGCCATGTATCCCAATTTTGTTATAATGCACAAAAGCTTGACAAGCCTATTCATGATTGTGCATCCCATCAAGCTTCTTCATCTCATACACATGTACACACACATAGTATAAATCATAAACATACTCATGTGTACAAATGTGAATATTGTGATCGTTTTGGTCATTTGGCCATGTTTTGTTTTGATTTGAAAAGAAATTCTCGTTTGCAAAATAATTACAAAGAAAAACCTATTTTTACAAATGAACCACGTGCACATCATTTTGGTCAACGCAAACCATTCAAACCCCTACATTGCACAAATTGTAATCATATGGGTCATGTTTATGATTTTTTTTTGACCGTATCGGTGCACAAAATACGCCTAAATGGGTTCATAACCCTAAGGCCTTGGATTTATATGATGGGGGTCATGTCCCAAATTTTATTGGTACCAAAAAGATTTGGGTACCAAAATGAGCTCTATTTCACATCTTTGTTTTATTTTTTGAATAATTGGTTTTGAGCTTAAATATTGATCTTTTTTGTTATTAAAAGCTATATATATATATATATATATATATGAGAAATATGTGTATACTTGGTACCAAGCATAAATTTTATGCTTGGTAGTGATGTGTCACATCCCCATCCACTCACTAACCATATGAATTTGTTCCCATATTTGAATGAGTGGAGGGGGATTTGACACCTCACTACCAAGTATAACTTTTTATGGTTGGTACCAAGCATACTCATATTTCTCTCTCTCTATATATATATCTTATAAAACAAATTTTTTAAGGTCCAAAATGAAAATTTTCTCAAAATCCAGGTTTAACCAAACTTTTGTTGTTATTTATCTCGCGGTCGACCGCCACGGTCGACCGTAAATATTTCTGCCTCAGAGAACAGTCTCTGTAACTATCGCCCACGGTCGACCGCGAGGGAATTTTTCTGTTTTTTTTCGGGTCTTGGTTTTTATTCATTAACTTTTCTAAACCCGAATCTTTTACCACCTTTGATATCACTCTTGAGTCGATCCAGGCCATTGGTTCCTCTTCTCATAAGATCCGACCCTCTCTATTCCCATCGTTCCAAAATTTCCCCCAAATTTGTCGATTTCTCCCACGGTTGCCCGCCGTTCTTCGTCGATTGACCGCGGATCATTCTTTCATCAATTTCTGTTGGGTAATAGTTGGGTAATTCCTCTCATCACTCCTGATTTCTTTCACTGTTCTAAAATTTTAATTCTCAATTTCTAGGGTTTCTGTTAGGGTTGATCTTCCTATTATTGATCTTAACTTGATATCATGCCTCCTAGAAAGAAATCAAAACAAGATATTGGTTCTTCTTCCAGTGCCACAAACTATGAGGATTTTCTACTTTTCAAATCCCTAGTTAAGAAGTATAGGGATCTTTGTAAGTTGAAAATTTTATCTGGCAGATATATCAAATATGAGGAATTAGCCATTTATAACATTCATGAGATTCTATCTGATGTTGGGTTGCATAATCTGTTAGATGAGAAACGTAAGGTTCCTTATTACCCCTTTCTTGTCTATCTGTTTTATGCAAACTTATATGTTTCCTCTTTAGCTGATGGTCTTCAAACCATCAATACTTCTGTTAAAAATGTTCAGATATCATTTTCTGCTGACGAGCTTGCGGGAATCCTAAAGATCCCGTCAAGTGACGTTGAGCTCATGTCCATTGAACACACTGATCAGAATGTGAATAATCTTCTATTTAAGCCCAGTTGCTCTTATCCTATGAACAACAAGTCACTTAATCTCACAGGCAAAATTATCGCACGAATTGTTACTCAAAATCTCATTCCTAAAACTGGTAGCTTTGATCACTTTGCTCCTGACAAAGTAAATGCTGTGTATGCTATTTTTGCCAAGATAAAAGTGAATTGGGCAAAAGTTTTTCTTAAAAATATGGCATGCAAGCATTTAAGTTCCTCCCCTTTGGTTCCTTCATCACTATTATTCTTCAACACTTCGGTGTTGATCTTTCTCATGAAACCAAAGTTGATCCAAGTAAGGAGTATTTCGATAGGGTTGCCCTCTATCGAATGCAACTTTCAGATTCCTTATCTTCTGCTCCTACTGAACCATCATCCTCTCGATCTCGTTCTAGAGCTTCTACCATTTCTACTTCTGAGGTCTTTGACCGTCTGGATCGTCTTGAGACTCAGGTCTTGAGCATTCAGAAGGATGTTAGGACTCTTCTTAGCCTTCAGCGTCAGTCTTTTGGGATTCAGGATCCCTCTCACGGTTCTGACACTGGATCTAAAGAGGGTTCTGAAGAAGGATTTGCCTCTGGCTCCGGCTCTGGTTCTGGCTCTGCATCTGAATCTGATGATGGTGGTGATTGATGCTGGATTTTGTGGATTTATGTTTTGAAGAAAATCTGGATATTTCTCTTTTGTTTTAAAGTTGTAATAACTATTATGGTTTATGTCTGAATACCGTGTGATCTTGTGGAACTATTTATGTTTCTTGTGATTATGATAGCTTATGACTGTCTTTTTATGGTTCTTATATCCTTTGAACAATGTATTTTAAAAACATGTTGTTAAGGATGATTTTTGTTAAAAGTTTGGTTTGGCTTCTAATTTCATATGCTTATGATCTTAGTAGCTTGTTAAAATGTTTATGGATGTTTGTTAAAATATTAGGTTCTTTCTAAATGGTTATGGATGTTTATGAATGTTTATGGATCCATAAAATGTTTATGGATCCATAGGATGTTTAGCCCCTATATATGTTCTTTCTTTTATTGTTATGTTATTTATGCAAATTGATAGAGGGAGTATTGACTATACATTTGCTTAACATCTGTGCATGAATGCAGGGGGAGCGTTGCTCCTATTTTCCCCCTTTTTGATGTTGTCAAAGGGGGAGAAAAACTATATATTTATTGGTTTATTCATGTTGATGTTGGTTTATTCATATTGATGTAAAAACTACATGTTGATGTTTGGTTTATTGGTTTATTTATAAGAATTTCATCTCTTTTAATAAATTGTTTGCCATCATCAAAAAGAGGGAGATTGTTGGCCCTATGGTTTTGATGATGATTTGTCAAACAATTTATAGCTAATCTATTTTCTAGTTTTTGTGGTTTGTTTTTCTCTTTACAGGAATTTAACACATGGCGATCAAGAGTTAAAGATTCAAGTTCATGTGTACGCTTTCTCCTACGTATAAGATAAGTTTACTTACATATATAGTATGACTATATTTAAGCTCAATATGTAAACACAACACAAGTTTGACTTTTTCTATTAAACTTTGTTACAATAGTTTTTATTTCATGTTTACATCTCTCTCATACTTCATAATATATATATAATGTATGCATGATATATATACACAAGTTTACAAGTCATAGTTTAATTTTTGTGTTCACGAAAAATAGGTTTTATGTACACTTTTCAAAAACAATGAGTTTTCATAAACAAAAATTGTATTTCCAAAAATTCCTTTTCAAACATGTTTATTTTATCATTTTCCCAAAGTTTTACTATTTATGGAATTGATTTAATATTTTTATTATATTTTTAAAGTCAACCAAAAACCTGTAAAAATCTCTATGTCAGTTTGCGATCGACCGCCACGGTCGATTGTTTGCAGTTCAAAATCCCAATTTGCCTTTTAATGGATCGCGGTCGACCATGACGGTCGACCGTGGCCCATCCAGAGACTTTCGTGGTCGACCGTCACGATCGACTGTCTGGTTTCCAAAGCTATATTCTTACTTTTTGTGCTTCGCGGTCGACCGTCAGTTCTTCATGGTCGACCGCCAGTTTTTCACGATCGACCGCCGTATTGACCGTTGTGTTGCAATGGCTATTTTCTGATTTGATTATTTGGGGGTATTTTGGTCTTTTCTATGTTGTTTTGGCTGATGTCTTGAGTGGGTATAAATATCTCAGTGTCTTCCTCTTTCAAAATACCCAGAGTTTTGTTTACAGTGAGTTTTATCAAAAGATTAATAAGTGTTTAAGCTAGTTTTGTTGGTCTGTTTCAAAAGAAGTTTTCTACAACAAGAAGAGGCTTTCAATTCCAACTAATGATCTTATCCTCATCATCTTCTACAGTTCTTCTTGTTTATTGAGAAGTTTTCTAAACTCATTTTCATATAGCTTGTTATTTCATTTTCATATCTTAGCTATATTATTTGAGTTACATAGTTTCTATTCACTTTTATCACACACACTGTATTGAGCTTATAATATTTTCATACAATATATTGTTGGGTAGTGGTGTGTGATTTAGTGAGAGTGAGCTTCATTGTGTTCTCATTTATTATCAAGAACAAATCATTGTATTTAAACCCTTATTGTGAGTATCGCTTGTAATACACTTGTGCGCCGAGAGAAGTGTGACGCGTGAGATGGGGCGAATCCAATAGGAGTGGCGTCGGTTGACAAACCTAGGGAGAGGTTGTATTCGAGCACTTGAGGAGGAGGACACAAGCGAGAATCCTACACTTAGTGTGTAAAGTGTAATTGCATAGTATTTATTGTGTGAGAGTTTTCGGTAAACTTGTAAACCTAGTGTGTAGAAGTTCCGGCTTCCAAACCGGATTGTGATAGTGAAGATCTCCTCGAGGTGAGGAGCGGGAACGTAGGTCGTGGGGACCGAACCTCGTAAACATATCGTGTGTTTGTGTTTTGCTTAGCGTATATTTTATTTGTGACTATTCATATCATTCTTGCTCATATCTATCTCTTATCATTCTTGCAAGAATAAATTAATCAATATAATTTTAATTGGAATTTAATCAGGATTAGATTATCATAAGACCCTAATCACCCCCCTCTAGGGTCTAACACGCGTTCATTGGTGACAGGTTCGACCATCACCAAAAGAACATTGGCGACGAAAGAGTATTGACGATGGGAGAGTATTGGCGACATGCATTTTTGGTGATGAAAATAGTCTGTCGCTACAACATATGGGCGAAGAAATATTGTCCGTCGCCAATGATCATTCGCGACCGGTTTTGTCCATCACCAATTGACATTGGCGATGGAAGAAGGTCCGTCGCCAATGAGCATTAGCGACGGGCACGACCATTGTCAATGTTTATAATAGACATTGGCAACAAGTCCTCCCTTCACTAATGTTATAAACATTGGCGATGGGTGTTCCCGTCGCCAAATACTCATTAGTGACCGGTAAACCCGTCACCAACATATATATGTTAGACCCTAGAGGGGGGTGATTAGGGTCTTATGCTAATCTAATCTGATTTTATGCCAATTAAAACTAATTAATAAATTATTCTTACAAGATAGATATACAATATGTTATGAATAAGAATATGCAATATGAACAAATAGATATATCCTATATGGTGAAATATATGCAAGGATATATAATCACAAGTGTAAATTAAATATGACACAATAAAGAGATGAAAGCGATATATGATATGAGCACAAATAAAGATGAAAGCCAAGCAAACACAAACACACAATATGTTCACGAGGATCGGTCCCCACGACCTACGTCCCCTCTCCTCACCTCGAGGAGATCTCCACTATCACAACCCGGTTTGGAAGTCGGAACTTCTACAAACTCGGTTTTCAAGCTCACCGAAAAATTCTCACAACAATCACTATGCAATCACACTATACACACTAAGTGTTGGTCTCTAGCTCGTGTCCTCCTCCTCAAGTGCTCGGATACAACCTCTCCCTAGGTTTGTCAACCGACGCCACTCCTACTGGATTCGACCCTGTCTCTCACCACACACTACTCTCGGTGTACAAGTGTATTACAAGTGATACTCATAATATAAGTTCAAATACAATGTTTTGTTCTCTATAATGAATGAGAACACAATGAAGCTCACTCTCACTAATTCACACACCAATACCCACTAATATATTGTATTAAATAATCTAAGCTCAATAAGGGTGTGTGTGATAAATGAGAACAATGAAATTCTAATTCAATTTAATATAGCAAGATATGAATATGAAATTGACAATCAATAACTATATAAAAGAGTTTAGATAAACTTCTCTATAAATACAAAGAACTGAAGAAATAATTATGAGGATGAATTAGGGGGTTCAAATTCGGCCGCAGGCTAGAATCCTACACTTAGTGTGTAAAGTGTAATTGCATAGTATTTATTGTGTGAGAGTTTTCGGTAAACTTGTAAACCGAGTGTGTAGAAGTTCCGGTTTCCAAACCGGATTGTAAATCGAGGTGAGGAGCGACGACGTAGGTCGTGGGGACCGAACCTCGTAAACATATCGTGTGTTTGTGTTTGCTTAGCGTACATTTTATTTGTGCTTATTTTTCACATTGTTGCTCATATCTATCTCATATATTTCTTGCAAGAACAAATTAATCAATATAATTTTAATTGGAATATAATCAAGATTAGATTAGAATAAGACCCTAATCACCTCCCTTTAGGGTCTAACAATTGGTATCAGAGCTTGGTGTTCTTTGATTTAAGGTCTAATCACCTTGAGTTAAATATCCAAGTTATCGTTCTTGTGCTAATCTAGTTTTGATTGCATTTTGCTTCTTGCATATAATCATTATGGATATGTATGATACATCTAGTCTAGGTTATGTTGGATATCTTTTCCTATTCAATGGTGTATTAGATTCAAACTTTTTGTTCAATCTAAACAATTCGATTTATGGGAAATTATTGAAGATGCTTATATTGTTCCCACTTTGGAAAAATCCAAGTAGAATAAAGATGATAAAAGAATGTTTAATATGAACAAGCTTTTGTTAGAATATTTGCTTAGTGTCTTTCACTCATCCTTTTCTAACAAATTTGTTCATTTTGATAGTGCTTACACCTTATGGAAATTTATTGAAAATTTGTTCATTTTGATAGTGCTTACACCTTATGGAAATTTATTGAAGCACATCAAGGGGACTTGGAGACCATTCAACAAACGTTGGAAAATTCCGCTTCGAGTTCTAAAGATGCCTCATCTCCATGTACACGACCACTAGGTGATAACCCTAGTGAGGTATGCGAGCTTGACAACGATGATGATATTACTTTTGATGAGCTTGTGCTTGAATTTGAAAAATTATACAATAGCTATATTGATTTAAAAAGTAAGCATGTTAATATAAAATCCACTCATGAAACACTAGTCACTAAGTTTGATTTTATTGCAAATAAAAATATAATTCTTAAAGAATGCAATGAAATTTTGAGATTAGAAAAAGTTAGATTACTTAATGAAAAATGTGATGCCATGTTAGAAGTAGAGATTAGTAAAAATAAGTTAAACTCTATGATGAATGATCATGTTAATCCTACTTCTAGTAGCAATACTTGTATGCATAATGATGAGTTGAATCAAATGAAAAAACGCATATCAACCTTAGATTCAACACTAAACACTTGTATTGCAAATAATAAAAAGCTTATGGACTTGTGTGCAAAGTCCTATGATAATTCTTCTAAGAAACATATTCACTATCACACATTATGACAAATTCACCAAATGTTATATTTGTGGTCTTAAAGGGCCACTGTTTTCCCAAATTTGTGTATAATGCACAAAAGTTGACGAACCTATTCATGATTGTCGCTCCCATCAAGCCTTCTCATCTCATACACAATGATAACACCATAGTCATAATATAAAAATACTCATGTGTACAAATGTGAATATGTGGTGTTTTTTGGTATTTGCCTGTTTGTTTTGATTTGAAAAAGAAATTCTCGTTTGCAAATAATTACAGAAAAACCTATTTTTACTAATGACACCACGTGCACATCATTTGTCACGCAACAACCATTCAAAGCCCTACATTGGCCCAAATTGTAATCATAATGGTAATGTTTTACGAATTTTTTTTTGACCTGTATCGGTGCACAAAATAGCCTAACATGGGTTCAATAAAACCCTAAGGCTTGATATTATATGATGGGGGTCATGTCCCAGAATTTTTATTGGTACCAAAAAGAATTTGGGTACATAAGACTTATTTCCATCTTTTTGTTTATTTTTGAAATAATTGGTTTTGAGCTTAATATTGATCTGTTTTGGTTATTAAGCTAAAATAAAATATTTTTCATGGTTTACTAGCTAAAAGCCTTATATTATATAATTATATATATATTTATAATATTATATTATATATATATATTATATATATAGTATATATATTATATATATATATTATATATATTGAGAAATATGGTATACTTGGGTACAAGCCAAATTTTATGCGTTGGTAGTGATGTGTCCACAGTCCCATTCCACTCACATGAACCATAATGAATTTTAGTTCCATGCTTTGAATGAGTAGGGGGATTTGACACCTAGCTACAAGTTTAACTTTTTTGGTTGGTAGCAAGCATACATTATTTCTCTCTCCTCTATATATACATATATCGTTAATAAAACAATTTTTGTAAGGTCCAAAAGAAATTTTCTCAAAATCCAGGTTACCAAAACTTTTTTGTTGTTTATTTCTCGCGGGTCGCGCCACGGTCGCGTATATTTCTGCCTCAGAGAACGTCTCTGTACTATCGGCGGTCGACCGCCCACGGTCGACGCGAGGGCGATTTTTTCCTGTTTTTTATCAGGTCTTTGGTTTATTATTCCATTAACTTTTCTAAAACACCGAATCTCTCACCAACTCCCTTGACTATCACTCTTGAGTCGATCCCAGGCATTGGTTACTCTTCATACGGATCCGACCCCTCCCTATTCCCATCGTTCCAGAATTTCCCAAATTGTCGATTTCTCCACGGTTGCCCGCCGTTCTCGTCGATCGCCGCGGATCATTCTTTCATCAATTGTCTGTTGGGTATAGTTGGGGTATTTCCTCTCTCCTCCTGATTTTCTTCACTGTTAAAAATCTTCATTCTCATTTCTAGTTTTTCTGTTGGTTGATTCCTATTATTGATCTTTAACTTGATCCATGCTCCTAGAAGAAATACAACAATATTGGTTCTTCTTCCAGTGCCACAAACTATGAGGATTTTTACTTTTCAATCGTAGTAAGCAGTATACGGGATCTTTGTAAGTTGAAAATTTTATCTGGAGATATATCAGATACTATGAGGATTAGCCAATTAATAACTTTCATCCAGAGATTCTATCTGAATGTTGGGCTTGAATAACTGTTGATGACAAACGTAAGGTTCCTTATTACCCCTTTCTTGTCTATATCTGTTTTATGAAACTTATTTTTCCTCTTTAGCTGATGTCTCAAAAGCAATTCAATACTTCTGTTAACATTTCAGATAGTCATTTTCTGCTGACGAGCTTCGCGGGAATTCTTAAAGATCCCGTCAAGTGACGTTGACTCATGTTCCATGTGACACATGATCAGAAGTGAAATATTTCTGTTTAGCCATTTGCTTGTATCCTATGAACAAGACAAGTCACTTAATCTACCTTGGCATTATCGCCATTGTTAACTCAAAACTATTCCTAAACTGGTAGCTTTGATCACTTTGCGTGCTGAAAAAGTAGATCGTTATGCTTTTTTTGCCACAGATAAAAGTGAATTGGCAAAAAGTTTTTCTTTAAAATAGTGGCAATGCAAGCATTTAAGTTCCTCCCCTTTGCCTTACACTGATTATTCTTCACACTTCGGTGTTGATTCTTTCTCATGAAACCAAGTTGATGCCAAGTAAGGAGTATTTCGCTAGGGTTGCCCTCATCGATGGAACTTTCATGATTCCTTATATTCTGCTTATGACATCAATCCTCTCGATCCTCGTTCTAGAGCTCTACGATTTCTACTTTCTGAGGTCTTTGACCGCCTGGATCGTGCTTGAGACTCGAGGGTCTTGAGCATTCAGAAGATGTTAGGACTCTTTCTTAGCCTTCAGCGTCAGTCTTTTGGATTCAGGAATCCTCTCCGGTCTGCACTGTCTGAAGAGGGTTCCGAAGAAGGATTTGCTCTGGCTCCCGGCTCTGGTTCTGCTCTCATCTGAATCTGATGATGGTGGTAAGATTGAACTGCAGGATTTATAGATTTATGTTTTGAAGCAAATACTGGATTTCCCCCCCTCTTTTGTTGTTTAAAAGTGTAAATAACTAATTATCGGTTTATGTTCTTGGAATAACAGTGTGATGTTGTGGAACTATTGTTATGTTTGGTGATTATGATGACTTTGAACTATCTTTTTAATGGTTCTTTATCCTTTGAAAATGTATTTTAAAAACAGTTGTTAAGGTGATTTTTGGTTAAAAGTTTGGTTTGGCTTCTAATTTCATTATGCTTTATGATCTTAGAGCTTGTTAAAATGTTTATGTGTTTTGTTAATATTAGATCGTTTGACTTGTCTAAATGGTTATGATGTTTTATGCAAATGTTCTATGGACTCCATAAAAGTTTATGGATCCATAGGATTTGGCCCCTATATAGTTCTTTTCTTTGTATTGTTATTTATTTATGCAATATTTGAATAGAGGGAGTATTGACTATCACATTGCCTTAACCTGTGGCATGACATGCAGGGGAGGTTGCTACTATTTTCCCCTTTTTGCAATTGTTGTAAGGGGGGGAAAACTAATTTATTTGTTTTTCATGTTATTTGTGTTATTCTATGGGATTATAAACATGCTCATGTGTACAAATGTGATTATTGTGGTCATTTTGGTCATTTGGCCATGTTTTGTTTTGATTTGAAAAGAAATTCTCGTTTGCAAAATAATTACAAAGAAAAACCTATTTTTACAAATGAACCACGTGCACATCATTTCGGTCAACGCAAACCATTCAAACCCCTACATTGCACAAATTGTAATCATATGGGTCATGTTTACGATTTTTTTTTGACCGTATCGGTGCACAAAATACGCCTAAATGGGTTCATAACCCTAAGGCCTTGGATTTATATATATATATATATATATATATATATATATATATATATATATATATATATATATATATATATATATATATATATATATATATATATATATATGAGAAATATGGGTATACTTGGTACCAAGCACAAATTTTATGCTTGGTAGTGATGTGTCACATCCCCATCCACTCACTAACCATATGAATTTGTTCCCATATTTGAATGAGTGGAGGGGGATTTGACACCTCACTACCAAGTTTAACTTTTTATGGTTGGTACCAAGCATACCCATATTTCTCTCTCTCTATATATATATATATCTTATAAAACAAATTTTTTAAGGTCCAAAATGAAAATTTTCTCAAAATCCAGGTTTAACCAAACTTTTGTTGTTATTTTTCTCGCGGTCGACCGCCACGGTCGACCGTAAATATTTCTGCCTCAGAGAACAGCGGTCGACCGCCACGGTCGACCGCGAGGGAATTTTTCTGTTTTTTTTCGGGTCTTGGTTTTTATTCATTAACTTTTCTAAACCCGAATCTTTTACCACCTTTGATATCACTCTTGAGTCGATCCAGGCCATTGGTTCCTCTTCTCATAAGATCCGACCCTCTCTATTCCCATCGTTCCAAAATTTCCCCCAAATTTGTCGATTTCTCCCACGGTTGCCCGCCGTTCTCCGTCGATCGACCGCGGATCATTCTTTCATCAATTTCTGTTGGGTAATAGTTGGGTAATTCCTCTCATCACTCCTGATTTCTTTCACTGTTCTAAAATTTCAATTCTCAATTTCTAGGGTTTCTGTTAGGGTTGATCTTCCTATTATTGATCTTAACTTGATATCATGCCTCCTAGAAAGAAATCAAAACAAGATATTGGTTCTTCTTCCAGTGCCACAAACTATGAGGATTTTCTACTTTTCAAATCCCTAGTTAAGAAGTATAGGGATCTTTGTAAGTTGAAAATTTTATCTGGCAGATATATCAAATATGAGGAATTAGCCATTTATAACATTCATGAGATTCTATCTGATGTTGGGTTGCATAATCTGTTAGATGAGAAACGTAAGGTTCCTTATTACCCCTTTCTTGTCTATCTGTTTTATGCAAACTTATATGTTTCCTCTTTAGCTGATGGTCTTCAAACCATCAATACTTCTGTTAAAAATGTTCAGATATCATTTTCTGCTGACGAGCTTGCGGGAATTCTAAAGATCCCGTCAAGTGACGTTGAGCTCATGTCCATTGAACACACTGATCAGAATGTGAATAATCTTCTGTTTAAGCCCAGTTGCTCTTATCCTATGAACAACAAGTCACTTAATCTCACAGGCAAAATTATCGCACGAATTGTTACTCAAAACCTCATTCCTAAAACTGGTAGCTTTGATCACTTTGCTGCTGAAAAAGTAAATGCTGTGTATGCTATTTTTGCCAAGATAAAAGTGAATTGGGCAAAAGTTTTTCTTAAAAATATGGCATGCAAGCATTTAAGTTCCTCCCCTTTGGTTCCTTCATCACTATTATTCTTCAACACTTCGGTGTTGATCTTTCTCATGAAACCAAAGTTGATCCAAGTAAGGAGTATTTCGATAGGGTTGCCCTCTATCGAATGCAACTTTCAGATTCCTTATCTTCTGCTCCTACTGAACCATCATCCTCTCGATCTCGTTCTAGAGCTTCTACCATTTCTACTTCTGAGGTCTTTGACCGTCTGGATCGTCTTGAGACTCAGGTCTTGAGCATTCAGAAGGATGTTAGGACTCTTCTTAGCCTTCAGCGTCAGTCTTTTGGGATTCAGGATCCCTCTCACGGTTCTGACACTGGATCTGAAGAGGGTTCTGAAGAAGGATTTGCCTCTGGCTCCGGCTCTGGTTCTGGCTCTGCATCTGAATCTGATGATGGTGGTGATTGATGCTGGATTTTATAGATTTATGTTTTGAAGAAAATCTGGATATTTCTCTTTTGTTTTAAAGTTGTAATAACTATTATGGTTTATGTTTGAATACCGTGTGATCTTGTGGAACTATTTATGTTTCTTGTGATTATGATAGCTTATGACTATCTTTTTATGGTTCTTATATCCTTTGAACAATGTATTTTAAAAACATGTTGTTAAGGATGATTTTTGTTAAAAGTTTGGTTTGGCTTCTAATTTCATATGCTTATGATCTTAGTAGCTTGTTAAAATGTTTATGGATGTTTGTTAAATATTAGATTGATTGTTAAATGGTTATGGATGTTTATGAATGTTTATGGATCCATAAAATGTTTATGGATCCATAGGATGTTTAGCCCCTATATATGTTCTTTCTTTTATTGTTATGTTATTTATGCAAATTGATAGAGGGAGTATTGACTATACATTTGCTTAACATCTGTGCATGAATGCAGGGGGAGCGTTGCTCCTATTTTCCCCCTTTTTGATGTTGTCAAAGGGGGAGAAAAACTATATATTTATTGGTTTATTCATGTTGATGTTGGTTTATTCATATTGATGTAAAAACTACATGTTGATGTTTGGTTTATTGGTTTATTTATAAGAATTTCATCTCTTTTAATAAATTATTTGCCATCATCAAAAAGAGGGAGATTGTTGGCCCTATGGTTTTGATGATGATTTGTCAAACAATTTATAGCTAATCTATTTTCTAGTTTTTGTGGTTTGTTTTTCTCTTTACAGGAATTCAACAAATGGCGATCAAGAGTTAAAGAATCAAGTTCATGTGTACGCTTTCTCCTACGTATAAGAGAAGTTTACTTACATATATAGTATGACTATATTTAAGCTCAATATGTAAACACAACACAAGTTTGACTTTTTCTATTAAACTTTGTTACAATAGTTTTTATTTCATGTTTACATCTCTCTCTTACTTCATAATATATATATAATATATGCATGATATATATACACAAGTTTACAAGTCATAGTTTAATTTTTGTGTTCACGAAAAATAGGTTTTATGTACACTTTTCAAAAACAATGAGTTTTCATAAACAAAAATTGTATTTCCAAAAATTCCTTTTCAAACATGTTTATTTTATCATTTTCCCAAAGTTTTACTATTTATGGAATTGATTTAATATTTTTATTATATTTTTAAAGTCAACCAAAAACCTGTAAAAATCTCTATGTCAGTTTGTGATCGACCGCCACGGTCGATTGTTTGCAGTTCAAAATCCCAATTTGCCTTTTAATGGATCGCGGTCGACCATGACGGTCGACCGTGGCCCATCCAGAGACTTTCGTGGTCGACCGTCACGATCGACTGCCTGGTTTCCAAAGCTATATTCTTACTTTTTGTGCTTCGCGGTCGACCGCCAGTTCTTCACGGTCGACCGCCTGTTTTTCACGATCGACCGCCGTATTGACCGTTGTGTTGCAATGGCTATTTTCTGATTTGATTCTTTGGGGGTATTTTGGTCTTTTCTATGTTGTTTTGGCTGATGTCTTGAGTGGGTATAAATATCCCAGTGTCTTCCTCTTTCAAAATACCCAGAGTTTTGTTTACAGTGAGTTTTATCAAAAGATTAATAAGTGTTTAAGCTAGTTTTGTTGGTCTGTTTCAAAAGAAGTTTTCTACAACAAGAAGAGGCTTTCAATTCCAACTAATGATCTTATCCTCATCATCTTCTATAGTTCTTCTTGTTTATTGAGAAGTTTTCTAAACTCATTTTCATATAGCTTGTTATTTCATTTTCATATCTTAGCTATATTATTTGAGTTACATAGTTTCTATTCACTTTTATCACACACACTGTATTGAGCTTATAATATTTTCATACAATATATTGTTGGGTAGTGGTGTGTGATTTAGTGAGAGTGAGCTTCATTGTGTTCTCATTTATTATCAAGAACAAATCATTGTATTTAAACCCTTATTGTGAGTATCGCTTGTAATACACTTGTGCGCCGAGAGAAGTGTGACGCGTGAGACAGGGCGAATCCAATAGGAGTGGCGTCGGTTGACAAACCTAGGGAGATGTTGTATTCGAGCACTTGAGGAGGAGGACACAAGCGAGAATCCTACACTTAGTGTGTAAAGTGTAATTGCATAGTATTTATTGTGTGAGAGTTTTCGGTAAACTTGTAAACCTAGTGTGTAGAAGTTCCGGCTTCCAAACCAGATTGTGATAGTGAAGATCTCCTCGAGGTGAGGAGCGGGAACGTAGGTCGTGGGGACCGAACCTCGTAAACATATCGTGTGTTTGTCTTTGCTTAGCGTACATTTTATTTGTGCTTATTTTTCACGTTGTTGCTCATATCTATCTCATATATTTCTTGCATGAACAAATTAATCAATATAACTTTAATTGGAATATAATCAGGATTAGATTAGAATAAGACCCTAATCACCCCCCCTATAGGGTCTAACATATGGGCCCGTCGCCAATAAATCTGTCACCAATGTTCATTGGTGACAGGTTCGACCATCACCAAAAGAACATTGGCGACGAAAGAGTATTGACGATGGGAGAGTATTGGCGACATGCATTTTTGGTGATGAAAATAGTCTGTCGCTACAACATATGGGCGAAGAAATATTGTCCGTCGCCAATGATCATTCGCGACCGGTTTTGTCCATCACCAATTGACATTGGCTTGCATATGTTAGACCTTACAGGGGGGTGATTAGGGTCTTATGCTTATCTAATCTGATTTTATGCTAATTAAAACTAATTAATAAATTATTCTTGCAAGATAGATATACAATATGTTATGAACAAGAATATGCAATATGAACAAATAGATATATCCTATATGGTGAAATATATGCAAGGATATATAATCACAAGTGTAAATTAAATATGACACAATAAAGAGATGAAAGCGATATATGATATGAGCACAAATAAAGATGAACGCCAAGCAAACACAAACACACAATATGTTCACGAGGATCGGTCCCCACGACCTACGTCCCCTCTCCTCACCTCGAGGAGATCTCCACTATCACAACCCGGTTTGGAAGTCGTAACTTCTACAAACTCGGCTTTCAAGCTCACCGAAAAATTCTCACAACAATCACTATGCAATCACACTATACACACTAAGTGTTGGTCTCTAGCTCGTGTCCTCCTCCTCAAGTGCTCGGATACAACCTCTCCCTAGGTTTGTCAACCGACGCCACTCCTACTGGATTCGACCCTGTCTCTCACCACACACTACTCTCGGTGTACAAGTGTATTACAAGTGATACTCATAAAATAAGTTCAAATACAATGTTTTGTTCTCTATAATGAATGAGAACACAATGAAGCTCACTCTCACTAATTCACACACCAATACCCACTAATATATTGTATTAAATAATCTAAGCTCAATAAGGGTGTGTGTGATAAATGAGAACAATGAAATTCTAATTCAATTTAATATAGCAAGATATGAATATGAAATTGACAATCAATAAGCTATATAAAAGAGTTTAGATAAACTTCTCTATAAATACAAAGAACTGAAGAAATAATGATGAGGATGAATTCCTCAATTAAAATTGAAAGCTTCTTCTTTGTGAAAAACTTCTCTTTTGAAACAAAGCTTGAAACAAGACTTTAAACACCTCTTAAATACTTGTAAACTTAATTAAACGAATCTCTTGGTTGGTCAGAATGTTAAATACACTGGGGTATTTATAACATCCCAAAACATCAGTAAGAACCCAAGTAAAAAAGACCAAAAAGCCAGAAGAAGATAAAAACTGAAAGTTGCCGTTACAGTGTTATGAGTCGACTCAGTACTATTCATGAGTAGACTCATAAGTAGCCGTTACAGGCTAAAAACCAACTTATGAGTCGACTCATAAAATTCATGAGTCGACTCATAAACCATGAGTCGACTTATAAGATCATAAGTCGACTCAGCAGAAACAAAACTTATTTTCCAGCATAATTTGTGAGTCGACTTATGACATTCATGAGTCGACTTAATTTGATGGGTCGACTCATGACGTTTGTGAGTCGATTCATCAGAAAAAAAATTATAAAGTACGCAGTAGTTTGTGAGTCGACTCAATACTATTCATGAGTCGACTCATAAACATGTACACAAAAAATTTTCAACTTTGAACCTTGTTAAAAAATATCAAATAAATTCCAAAAAATGTAAAACTTTAGAAATAATTTATAAACATGATATTAAAATATTTGTGAAGAAATTTTGGAAATTACATTTTCCATTTGTAAAAGATCATCGTTTTAGCAAATGTGCACATATATGTGTAAATATGTAAACATATACATTTGATTTTGATAAAGAGGTGTATTGCAAAACTTTTGTAAAACAATACAATGTAAACATGATGTTAAGTGTGTGTATAAATATATATTGAGCTTAGAGAATAACACACGATATATACAATAATACCTAAATGATTGTAAACATAGCTGATCTGGATCTTTAACTCTGATATAAACCTGTAATAAGTCACAATTACTAGGAAATAAAATTAGTTATAAATTGTTTATAAAATCATCAAAAAAAAAAAAAAACAAGAGTGTAGGTTCAAAACCAGAACCCTAACAATCTCCTCTTTTTTTATGATGACAAACAATTCATTATATAAATCATGAAATATAAACTCAATACTCATAAACAACAAACCAATACAAACCAATACCATTTCTCCCCCTTTTGGCAACATCAAAAAGGGGAATAATGGAGCAAAGTTCCGCCTACATTTATGCATAGGTTAGAAAAACAAAATAAACAAATAGGAGCTACGCTCCCCCTGTCAGAAAAGAAACATGAGTGAGGATATTCACATGGAACACAAACATGATAGAGCATATGATCATCATATAGGATATAAGCTCACCATCAAGTGTGAAAACACACATAAATTCAAAAGAAACAGATTTACTAGGCTATTACATACCAAGTTCAACACATGTTTTTAAACCATGTCCAACATGAAGCAAATCAAGTGCAAGTTAAAATATTACATGCCAACGTAAATAAAAGTTTGCCAACATAACATAAACCAAAATATCATATTGTTCAACATAAATCAAAAAAGAGCTTCAAACATTCAATGATTCTGGACCCGAGGAAGGATGGGGTTGTTGCAAAAGGTTTACGATCTCATCAAATCTACTGTGAATGGAGGCCATGTCAACTTCTCTTTCACTCCTCAAGGAGGCTATCTCTTTCCTTAACTCCACCTGGGTCTTTTCAACCTCTCCAAGTCTCATGCTAAGATCAAGGTCACTGTCTTCAATCCTCTAAAATATCACTTGGTCACTATAGTAATATTTAGTCATCTGAGTGGAAAGATCTTCTATATGGCTTGGTACAGATGAATCCGAGGAGGAATGATAATGCTCATAAGGATGTTCATGTACGGGAGATTCACGAGGGGGTCTACGAGTAGGATGATCATGCATTGTTATTAATGTGGTAGGAATTCTCATCCGATGAATATCAAAGAGAGGTCGGATATCAAAAGAAGTCTCATCAGATAGGTCAACATTGAAGTATTTAAAGATTTTTGTAAGAAGACCATCAAAAGGAATGAAAGTGGATGGACCAGAAGCAATGATATCAAACATAACATATCCCCATTTAACATCAATATTACCCAGAATGGCATAGATGCCCCTAGTGAGATCTTGAGAATAGTGAATATACCCCCCAGATTTTGGAATCAAATTATAAGAAATGATGCGTCCAACAATGGTAGCCAAATCAGACACATTTTTAGCATCTAATAGAAGGCTTTCGCCAGGAAGAGTCATAAGGGTTTCAACACCGGGATTATCATAGGAAACATCATCAAGAAAGGTGTCACTACGAGGGATGCCAATGATCTCAGATAGACGGTCAGCTGTGAAACGAATATGGCGATTTTTGACACAGGAAGTGATAAAATGTGGTCTATTCTCAGGAGCAAATGGTACAAGATTTGCGTAAAACACACGCACAAGATGGGGGTAAAGTTTTTCAGAGTGATGACTAGAGACTAAATCAGCAAGTTTAGCAGCAGATAAATATTGTTCCAGAGAAAAATGACTAAAGTCTTCGAATTTAACATATCTACCAGGGAACAATTTTAACTGACAAAGAGCATGATATTTTTCAATTAAAGCAGAATTTAACATATCTACCAGGGAACAATTTTAACTGACAAAGAGCATGATATTTTTCAATTAAAGCAGTGCTATTTAGATATTCAATTTTAACTGACAAAGAGCATGATATTTTTCAATTAAAGCAGTGCTATTTAGATATTGTTCGTAATGTGCATTGCTACGCTCTGGAGGTGAAGATGCACGATCAAGAGAAAGAGGGGCTTTACCTTTGGAAGTTCTAGGGCGTTTGGTTGAAGTGCTGACTATAGATAGAAATGAAACCCTAGAAAAAGAAATGAGAAAGGGAAAGGGGTTATACCGAACAGAGTAGACCGAGGAAGACTGAGTGCAGACGACGATTGCCGGAGAGGAAGAGTCGACTGGCGATGATGAGTCGGCCGGAGATGAAGGTCGACTGGAATGAAAGATCGGCTACAGGAAAGAAATGAAAGAAAGAGGAGAAAGAAGATAAGCTAGGGCTTTGAAATGAGATCAATGGTCCAGATTTGGTTAAAGTGATGAGTGTAGGGTCAGGATTAAGGTAGGCAAACGGGCCGGGTCTAAAACATCTCAAATCCAAAAAAAAAAATCAGATACCCTAAAAACAATCACCCGAAGGTCAACTTGCAGTCGACTAAGAGATGTGAGTCAACCCTGAGTCGACTTAAGCTTAAATCCCAAGATTTTACAGAAATTCTGAAATAAGATTTTTGCACATGAAAAAGAAATGTTTTGACAAGAATTTTGAGTCATAAAAATCTACACATAGATCTTAAATAAGCTTTAAATGTTTATTAAAATATTTTAAGTTAAAAACAAGAGCAACAATCAAAAACAAAAAAAAATTCTTAAGAAATGGAAATTAAGCACATTTTGGTACCTAAATATTTTTGGTACCAATAGGGTTAGGGACATGACCCCTATCATTTAAGATCAAGACCTTTGGGTTATGAACCCATTTGGGCGTATATAGTGCATGGATACGATCAAAATAAAATTCGTATTCATGACCTTTTTGATTGCAATGAGTGTAATGAAAGGGTCTAAATGGTATGTGTTGACCAACATAAGATGCATGAAAATCATATGAAAAAATAGGTTTATCTTTGAAATTATTTTGCAAACGAGAAACCTTCTTCAAATCAAAACAAAATTTGGTAAAATGACCCAAATGACCACAAAAATCATATTTGTACACATGAGCATGTTTATGATTTACATTATGTGTGTGTACATGTGTATGAGATGAAGAAGCTTGATGAGATGCACAATCATGAATAGGCTTGTCAAGCTTTTGTGCATTATGACAAAATTTGGCTATATGGCCTTTAAGACCGCAAATAGAACATTTGTGAATTTTATCGTACATGTGTGTATAGTGTGTAGGTTTCTTAGAAAAATTAACATGGTATTTTACACACATGTCCATAATCTTTTTGTTATTCGCAATACAAGTGTTTAGTGTTGAATCTAAGGTCGATATGTGTTTTTTTTCATTTAATTCAATTCATCATTGTACATACTAGCATTGCTACTAGAAGTAGGATAAACATAATCATTTACCATAGAGTTTAATTTATTTTTACTAATCTCTACTTCTAACATGGCATCACATTTTTCATTAAACAATCTAGCATTTTCTAATTTCAAATTTTTATTGCATTCTTTAAGATTTATATTTTCATTTGCAATGAGATCAAACTTAGTAATTAGTGTTTCATGATAGGATTCCATATTATCATGCTTACTTTTCAAATAAATATAAATATTATATAAATTTTCAAATTCATGCGCAAGCTCATCAAAAGTAATATCATCATCGTTATCGAGCTCGTATACCTCACTAGGGCTATCACCTAGTGGTCGTGTGCATGATCTTCTAATGGAACTTGAAGAGGAAGCCTCCAAAGCTTGTCGGATCGCCTCCAAGTCCCCTTGATGTGCTTCTATAAAATGTAAGCACTATCAAAATGAACAAATTTGTTAGAAAATGATGAGTGAAAAGCACTAAGAAAATATTCTAACAACAACTTGTTCATATTAAACGTTCTTTCATCATTTTTACTCCACTTGGATTTTTTTGAAGTGGGTACAATATAAGCATCTTCAATAACTTCCCATAAATCGAATTGTTTAGATTGAATAAAAAGTTTGAATCCAACACTCCATTGAGTATAAGGAAAAATATCCAAACGAGAAGCAACATTAATGACATATCCTAAACTAGATGTACCGTGCATATCCATAATGTATATATGCAAGCAAGATGCAAAAATTAAAAATTGGATTAGCACAAAAAAATAATTTGGATCTTTAACTCAAGGTGATTAGACCTTAAATCAAAGAGCACCAAGCTCTGATACCAATTGTTAGACCCTACAGGGGGGTGATTAGGGTCTTATGCTTATCTAATCTGATTTTATGCTAATTAAAACTAATTAATAAATTATTCTTGCAAGATAGATATACAATATGTTATGAACAAGAATATGCAATATGAACAAAGCGATATATCCTATATGGTGAAATATATGCAATGATATATAATCACCAGTGCAAATTAAATGTGACATAATAAAGAGATGAAAGCGATATATGATATGAGCACAAATAAAGATGAACGCCAAGCAAACACAAACACACAATATGTTCACAAGGTTCGGTCCCCACGACCTACGTCCCTGCTTCTCACCTCGAGGAGATCTCCACTATCACAACCCGATTTGAAAGCCAGAACTTCTACACACTCAGTTTTTAAGCTCACCGAAAAACTCTCACAACAATCACTATGCAATCACACTATACACACTAAGTGTTGGTCTCTAGCCCGTGTCCTCCTCCTCAAGTGCTCGGATACAACCTCTCCCTAGGTTTATCAACCGACGCCACTCCTACTGGATTCGACCCTGTCTCTCACCACACACTACTCTCGGTGTACAAGTGTATTACAAGTGATACTCATAATATAAGTTCAAATACAATGTTTTGTTCTCTATAATGAATGAGAACACAATGAAGCTCACTCTCACTAATTCACACACCAATACCCACTAATATATTGTATTAAATAATCTAAGCTCAATAAGGGTGTGTGTGATAAATGAGAACAATGAAATTCTAATTCAATTTAATATAGCAAGATATGAATATGAAATTGACAATCAATAAGCTATATAAAAGAGTTTAGATAAACTTCTCTATAAATACAAAGAACTGAAGAAATAATGATGATGAATTCCTCAATTAAAATTGAAAGCTTCTTCTTTGTGAAAAACTTCTCTTTTGAAACAAAGCTTGAAACAAGGCTTTAAACACCTCTTAAACACTTGTAAACTTAATTAAACAAATCTCTTGGTTGGTCAGAATGTTAAATGCACTGGGGTATTTATAACATCCCAAAACATCAGCAAGAACCCAAGTAAAAAGACCAAAAAGCCAGAAGAAGACAAAAACTAAAAGTATCCGTTACAGTGTTATGAGTCGACTCAGTACTATTCATGAGTCGAATGATAAGTAGTCGTTACAGGCTAAAAACCAACTTATGGGTCGACTCATAAAATTCATGAGTCGACTCATAAACCATGTGTCGACTCATAAGATCATAAGTCGACTTAGTAGAAACAAAACTTATTTTCCAGCACAGTTTGTGAGTCGACTTATGACAGGCATGAGTCGGCTCAACCTGATGGGTCGACTCATGATGTTTGTGAGTCAACTCATCAGAAACAAATTGTAAACTATGCAGTAGTTTGTGAGTCGACTCAATACTGTTCATGAGTCGACTCATAAACATGTACACAGAAAATTTTCAACTTTGAACCTTGTTAAAAAATATCAAATAAATTCCAAAAAATGTAAACCTTTAGGAATAGTTTATAAACATGATATTAAACATATTTGTGAAGAAATTTTGGAAATTACATTTGCCATTTGTAAAAGATCATCGTTTTAGTAAATGTGCACATATATGTGTAAATATGTAAACATATACATTTCATTTTGATAAAGAGGTGTATTGCAAAACTTTTGTAAAACAATATGATATAAACATGATGTTAAGTGTGTGTATAAATATATATTAAGCTTAGAGAATAACACACGATATATACAATAATACCTAAATGATTGTAAACATAGTTGATCTGGATCTTTAACTCTGATATAAACTTGTACTAAGTCACAATCACTAGGAAACAAAATCAGTTATAAATTGTTTGTAAAATCATCAAAATAAAACAAGAGTGTAGGTTAAAAACTTGAACCCTAACAATATATACCTATAAAATAATTCATTTCATTAAGGTAGCCCTCCATATGGGAATACACGTATGTATCCACATCAGTCCAATCACAATATTTAACAATACATGGCATATAATTAACCATAATACATATTCACATTCAAACAATACTCATCCATATTATCCACCAATCTAACTGCATTATCCAACAATACTCATCCGATAATCCAATTACAATATATCTCCCATACTCAAACAAAATTCATCCACTAATCAATAAAATCGCAAATATAATATATATTAAAATTTAAAAGTTATAGCATGTCTAACACAATCCAAAAGTAAAAATATAAGAACAAGTATTACTACTCCTTGTCATTGTCATTGTCGTTGTCCTCATCTTTATCATTGGCAATGGCTGCATCAGAACGTCGTATCATACTACTACTCCCTACCGGAGTACCTCCTCTGGTTTGGAAAAAAATACAAGTCAATATAAGAATATATTTTAAAAAATTTATAATAAATACATATATGTTATGTCATATATACCTCTCCATCACAAATAACTGTTGGCCTCTTTGTTTTGATGATGTTTAACAAACAATATACCACTAATGTTGTTTGTCTAGTGTTTGTATATTTCTATTTATTATATACAAACAACGAGTTGGAGGATGGATGAAATCAAGCATTCATGATCATATCCAATGGAGATTGGCGGAATTGTGGAGCGAAGCCTACGCAATTCAAAGTTAAAGACTCAAGTTCAAGCTTTATCCGTAAGTGTACCAAGATAGAGCTTCATTGAAGATCACAAGCTTGGGTAAATTTAGTTTTAGGTTTTATATTATGTGTGTTAAGTACTTTAAGCTCAATCATATATACACACACATTTTATTGGTTTCTTTGTATATATATATATATGTAGTTATATATATACACAACACAAGTTTTGGTTTTTATATATATATACATAGTTATATATATATATATATAACTATATATATATATATATATATATATAATATATATATTATATATATATATATCATATATACAACAGCACACGACACTTTAATTGTGATTCTCTATGTATATATGTAATATATATATAATATATATATTATATTTATATATATATAATATATATATATATATATATATATATATAATATATATATTATATATATATAGAGAGAGGAGATGAGAGAGAGAAGAAGGGAGAGAGAGAAGAGAGAGTAAAACTCCCTACGACTGAAGTGGACGTTCCCACCTAGAGTTATCTTATCCATTGATGATTTACTTGATTGAGCTACATGTAGAATGATGCTTCCGTTGGAACTTGATCTAGCGATATTCTAAAACCGCCAACCACAACCTTCCTGTAGTGTAGTGATCTGGTGTGCTCCTATAACCAAATTTTTTGGGGGGTGAAGCCTGTAGGGTTTGACCCTTCAACTACCACTCGTATCAATTTTTAAAAAAAAACGGTTTTTCGAATGAGATAGAACTTTTTTACAAGGCTCGACGGAGGGTCAAACAACGACGGGTCACCCAGAATTTGGTGTGTTTAGGGTTTTAAGAATATTAGATGCAAGTTTAAACCAGAGGCGGGAATATTCAACAATGGTAGGCTCAATCAAGTAATCAATCATGAATAAGAAACTTAGTGACGTCCACTTAAGTTGATAGGAGTTTTACTATATATATATATATAATATATATATATATATATATATATATATATATATATATATATATATATATATATATATATATATATATATATATATATATATATATATATATACACACACACACACACACACACACACACACACAATATATATATATTTATTGGTTTACCCACAAACAAAGTTTTTACAAGCATATAAATAAATATTTATATTCATACATGTTTGTTTCTATGTGGATATGTTGTTTTGGTTTAATTTCATAGATATGAAACAAATATATATTCATATACATACTCATATGTTTCATATTCTATTGTATTTGTGAAAATATTGTATTCATTATTTATAGACTTCATAACAATAGTTTATATCTTTCTTTAAGTCTATAAAATCATTTTGTAATGTTTCAAAATATGGTTAAGCTAAAATGTCAAAACTCATGTGTTCACATTTTCATGTTTTGGACTATTTTGCAAAATGATGATATTTCTCATTTGGGAGGTCTTTTTTGAAAACCAGTTTTGTAGCATGTGTATTATCATGTCTACAATCATTTTCCAAAGTTTTATATTTTTCCGAATTTATTTGATATTTTTAAACAGGGTTTCAAAATCAGAAAAACAGCTTTCAAACCTATCATAAGTCAGTATCAGTTTGCGGTCGACCGCCTTGAGTCCAAAGACTCAATATGTGTTTTGATGGCTCGCGGTCGACCGTGGCGGTCGACCGGATGAAGTGACCGCCGCGGTCGACCGTTTGTTGTCCTACCAAACCCTGGCCTTTTTACTGCTCGCGATCGACCGTGCATTTTCCACGGTCGACCGCCGATCTGTCAATCAGCTTCCAACGGCTCTTTTCCTGAGTGGTTTTCTATGGGCTTTTTGGTCATTTCTGTTGGGTTTTTGGCTGAGATTTTGGGAGGCTATATATACCCCCTTGCTCTCATCTTTCAAGATGTACCCAAGAAATGTTTTAATAAAGTTTTAACAAGGGTTTAAGTGTTGTTTAAGTTTGTTTAAAAAGCTTTTAAGCAATTGAGAGTTTGTTTTGTGAAAACAAGTTTACAAGAGCTTGAGGAAATCATCTATTGGTGTTTGAGCATCCAACTCTCCTACCTCTACCTCTTGATCTATTGAGAAGTTTTCTAAACTCTATTTCTAGCTCTTTTTATATATTTGATTATCATTTTTATTAAGCTAGAACTATATTGAGTTTTGTTTTGATTTATATCTCTTTGTTACACACACCCACATTGAGCTTATTGTATTTTCATACATAGTATAATTAGGTTGGTGAGTGTTGTAACAATTGAGTGTGAGCCTACATTGAGTTCACGTCTATTGTAGAGAACAAATCATTTGTTATATTGTGAGATTGTAAAGTTTTCGGTTAGATAGAAAACCGCGTGTGAAGTGGAGATATCCTCGAGGTGAGGAGCGGAGACGTAGGTCATGGGGACCAAATTATGTGAATGAAATTGTGAGATGTAAACGTTATTCGGATGAGCATAGAAAACCCGGTTGTGATAGTGGATTTCTCCCCGGGAGTGGGGAGCGAAGACGTAGGACGGAAGGTCCGAACTCCGTGATCATTTCGTGTGTTTGAGTTTGCTTTGGCGCACTTACTCTTATGTTTATATTCGCCATTGTCCATTGCTCATTATTTATATCACCTACTATCTAGTTTAGTTTGTTTACCCTTGTGTGATTTGTATATCCTTGTATATATCTTATAGTATATCTCAGTGCTAGGATATATCCCTTAGTTCATATTGCTTATCATAGCTCATATATCTTGTTGTATTTCATATTTACTAGGATAACTTATTAATTAGTTTTAATTAGTATAAAATTGGATTAGATTAGCATAAGACCCTAATCACCCCCCCCTCTAGGGTCTAACAATTGGTATCAGAGCTTGGTGCTCTTTGATTTAAGGACTAATCGCCTTGAGTTAAAGATCCAAGTTATCTTATTTTTGTGCCAATCTAGTTTTGTGAATTTATTGTTATCTTGCTTGCACATATATACATTATGGATATGCACGGTGCACCTAGTTTAGGTTATACCATTAATGTTGCTCCTTGTTTGGATAATTTCCCCTATGCCCAATGGTGTGTTAGATTTAAGCTATTTGTTGGATCTAAACATTCTGATTTATGGGAAATTATAGATGATGCTTATATTGTGCCCACTACGGAAAAATCCAAGTGGAATAAAAATGATCATCGAATGTTTATAATGAACAAAATTTTGTTAGAATATTTGCTAAATGCTTTTGATTCATCTATGTCTAACAAGCTTGTTCATTTTTATAGTGCTTACAATTTATGAAAATTCATAGAAGCACATCAAGGCAACTTGGAGGAAATCCGACGTAGTTTGGAGGATTGTTCTTCAAGTGAGTGTGGAGCATCATCATGCACACGGCCACTAGGCGATAGCCCTAGTGTGGTATGTAGTTCCGAACCCGATAATGATTTATCTAGTGATGAACTTGCTTGTGCTAGTAAAAAATTATTGCATGCCTATAACAAATTGCATAAAGATTTTATTGATTTGAAAAGCAAGCATGTTAATTTAGAATCCGATCATTAGTTGCTAGGTTCCAAATTTGATGTCATTGCAAAAGAAAATATGCCTATAACAAATTGCATAAAGATTTTATTGATTTGAAAAGCAAGCATGTTAATTTAGAATCCGATCATTAGAAGCTAGTGTCCAAATTTGATGTCATTGCAAAAGAAAATACTATGCTTAAAGAAAACAATGACTTGCTAAATTTGGAAAATGAAAATT
>NC_033795.1:32035339-32035556 GCF_001876935.1 Asparagus officinalis
ATATAGCTTCTTCATCTTGTACACTTACACATTCACATGCTCATTCTCACAAAGTTCATCATAAGCATGCTAGTGTGTTCAAGTGTGATCATTGTGGTCGTTTTGGTCATTTGGCCAAGTTTTGCTTTAATTTAAAAAAGAACTCAAATTTGTCAAATGCTTCTAGTAGACCACATGTTTTTAAATGTGATGTTTATGGTAGGTTTGGACATCTTGC
>NC_033795.1:32038533-32074169 GCF_001876935.1 Asparagus officinalis
TGATGGTGACAAAGGGGGAGAGAAATCTCCTCATTTGTGCACATAGTTAGGGGGAGCTCATAGATAGGGGGAACTACTATCTATAAGCTATATTTATTTCTCTCCAATATAATGGTTGGTTGTCATCATCAAAAAGGGTGAGATTGTTAGCCCTTATATTTTGATGATGATTTACAACCACCATTATCGGTACTAATTGCTTGTTAAGTGATATTATAGTTAATATATATATCAAGCTTTTTAGTACCACTTATGGAGGATTGGATGGAATATGAGCTATAATGATGATATCCAAAGGAGGAGGAGGCATAGTGATGAAGCAATGTTTAATCAAGAACAATAAACGCAATGAGAAGCTTCATCAACTCAAAGCAATATCAAGACTCAAGAAATGTATTTCTTTGTGAGAGATATTTGCTATTTTTATTTTCTCTATAGTGCTAGAATGTAGGCAAGTAGTTGTAGATTTAACTTGAAGCTATTGGGATATCGCACACACGTTTTCATACATATATTCTTGAGCGTTTTGACAAAATATCATTTTTCACAAGTATGAGAACCTTCGCAAAATTACTTTTCTAAACAGTTTATTTTAAGTGTTAAAAACAATTTACAAAGTTACACAATTTTTAGAAGTCATTTTAGTATTTTTACAGATTTTTTAAAGAGTCAAAACTGCCTTCATAAAACTGTATCTATTGTGTTAGTTCACGGTCGACCGCCACGGTCGACCGCGCCCTTGTTTTTCCCTCAGGGGCCCCCCCGCCACTGTCGACCGCCTTGAGTCGAGAGAATTTCGTGGTCGACCGTGACGGTCGACTGTCATTATGTAAAAATCCCACGGTCGACCGTTACGGTCGCATGGTCGACCGCGAGAATTCCACGATCGACCGCCGTTCACCCCAACGGACATTTTGGTACAATTTTCTAAAACGATTTTTACGGGATTGTGTGGGATTTGGGTATGGGCTTTTGCAACTGTGTTTTCTCTTATTTAAACCCCTCATACCCCTCTTCTTGAAGCTATCCCAAGCAATTAGAAAAACCAGAGTTTTATTTTACTGAGAGCCAAACTTTCAATCTATTTTCTCTGTTTTCAAGTTCACTTCCCAAGCTTCAAGTGTGATCTTTCTCCTTGCCATAGGGACACTATAAAGAGAGAGATTTTATACCATTTACTATTGTTGTAAGCTTGATCTTATGGAGATCAACTGTGTGGGAGTGAGATCTTGTAGTGATCAACTGTGTAGCTGTGAGATCTTATGGAGATCGTTGTGTAGAAGAAGTTCTGGCTTTCAAACCGGGTTGTGTAGTGGATTCTCCTCGAGAGTGGGGAGCGGCGACGTAAGTCAGCGGGCCGAATCTCGTTAACACATCGCGCGTCACTTGGATAACGATTTCTAACTCTATCTCATTTACTTTGGTTGTTCTTTTTGTGGTGTATTACTTTTCTCATTTTTTATTGCACAATTATTGCCTTAAGACCCTAATCACCCCCCTCTAGGGTCCAACAATTGGTATCAGAGCTTGGTCTCTACATTAGTTTTTGGTCTAACCACCTTAGAGAAAAGATCTTATGGAGGCTTCAATAAATGTGCATATGTTAGAGGGACAATCCACCACTAGACCCCCACTTTTCACCGGTAACAATTTTGCCTATTAGAAGGTTAGAATGAGGATTTACCTTCGTTCCATTGATCTTGACATTTTAGAACTCATAGAGAAGAAATATGTAGAAAAGTCCAAGATTGGTACCATGACCGATGGAGAAAGGCACCAAGCTAATCTCAATGCAAAGGTCATGAATACCTTAATTTGCGGTCTTTCCCCCAATGAGTATAATAGGGTTTCTACATGTGTAACCACATACGAAATTTGGTTGAAATTATGTATTACACATGAAGGAACCCCCCAAGTTAAGGAATCTAAGATTAGTGGGCTTATGCATGACTATGAGTTGTTTAAAATACTTCCTAATGAATCCATTGATGCTATGTTTTCTCACTTCACTAATATAATCAATGAATTGCATGGTCTTGACAAGCAATTGACTATCCAAGAGTTGAACTACAAGATCCTTCGTTCATTGACTCCGGCGTGGGAGCCCAAAGCTACAGCCATAGAGGAAGCTCACTATCTTACTACTCTAGCCCTCGATGGCCTCATTGGCAAGCTCAAGGTTCATGAGAAGAAGCTTAAGGGAAAGGAGAAGGAGGAAGTGCCCCCACGGGAAATTGAGGAGCCATCACAAAAAATGAAGACCATAGCTCTCAAGGGAGCTAGTGATAACTCCTCATCGTCGTCAGATAGTGAAGTTGATTTTTCTAGAGAAGTGGCTCACCTCTCTAGAAGAATATTAAGACTCATTGAAATGAATAAGAAGTTTAATCTTCGATCTAACAACAAATTTTCTTCACGTGTTGGAAAATGCTTTGAATGCAATAAACCGGGTCATATCCCCAAAGATTACCCCAAGCTCAAGGAGAAATACTTTAAGTACAAGAAGAAGAAAGCCATGTATGCCGGATGGGAGGAATCCGAACCAAGTGATTCAAATGGCAATGAAGAAGGAGCAAAGATTGCTCTTCATGATCCTAACATTTGTTTCATGGCTTACGAAAAGGAGGTAGTTTCCGATACCGAAAGTGAATCCTTTTATATGCATTGTGATTTAGCAACCGTATTAGAAGAATTAAATATTGAATTTAAAAGGATGTCAAAAGAATATTCTTCCTTTAAAAAATTACATGCTTCTTGTGATTCCAAACTTGAACAACTACAAACATCTCTTGCTTTAAATGATGAATTGCTAGGGGATCTTGATTTTGAAAACAAACAATTAAGATCTAAGATTGAAAGGCTTGAAATTGAATATGGTAGAATTAGACCCACTCATGCTTATGCTAATCATCATCACCATGAGAGAAATAGATTTCATAGATCTTATGCTCCTACACACAAGAGAAATTTTGTGTGTACATATTGCATGAAACATGGTCATATCTCCACTCATTGTAGGATTAAAGATAATTATAATTTTTATGGAATGACATGGGTACCCAAAGGTACCAAGCTTACTAACCACTAAGGACCCAAGATTTGGGTACCTAAAGTTACTACATCTTCATCTCTTATAGGGAACATCACGAACACGATGTAGAGAGATGTGGTACCTTGATAGTGGTTGCTTACATCATATGATGGACAGCAAAGAGCTATTTGCAACCCTATCAAGGATTGAAGGAGGTAGTGTCTCCTTCGGTGACGGTGAGAAAGGTAAAATCATAGGTATTGGATGCATTGGTAAGACACCTTCTCCCGTAATAGAAGATGTTTATTTGGTTAATGGATTAAATTATAATCTTCTTAGCATTAGCCAATTGAGTGACAAAGGTTTTGATATTTCGTTTAAACCGGATAAGTGCATTGTTAGCTCAAATGGAAAAACTATTTTTATTGCTAATAGAAAATCTAATATATACATTTTTGAGATGAATGAACTAGTAGATCAATATGTTAAATGCCTTGCGGCGGTTAATAAAAACCCTTGGATTTGGCATAAGAGGCTTGGACACGCCAACATGGAGTTGATATCCAAATTATCCAAGAGGAATCTTGTAAAAGGGTTACCAAACTTGCATTTCATCAAAGATACCATTTGTGAAGATTGTGCTAAAGGTAAACAAACTAAGTCTATCATCAAATCCATCAATGAGGTATCAACTTCTAAACCCTTGCAATTACTTCATATTGATTTATTTGGTCCTATGCGTGTTACCTCTCTAGGAGGCAAACACTATGTTTTTGTTATCGTTGATGATTTCTCTCGTTTTACATGGACAATCTTTCTTGGTAGTAAAGATGAATGTTTTGAAGAATTTTCAAATTATGTCAAAAGAATTAAAAATGAAAAAGAGTTGAAAGTTGTTAAAATTAGAAGTGATCATGGTGGTAAATTTCAAAATAATTTTTTCTATGATTTTTGTGCACATCGTGGTATAACTCATATGTTTTCCGCTCCAAGAACACCACAACAAAATGGTGTTGTTGAACGGAAAAATCGTACCACACAAGAGATGACACGAACTATGTTAAATTCTTTTGATTTGCCTAAGTATTTTTGGGCGGAAGCCGTCAATACGGCTTGCCATGTTTTGAATCGTGTTTTGATTAGACTAAAGCTTAAGAAAACCCCTTATGAACTATTTTATGGCAAAACTCCTTTTATTGGATATTCTCGTATCTTTGGTTGTAAATACTTTATTTTAAATACAAAAGATCACCATGATAAATTTGATTCTAAAATTGATGTTGGAATTTTTCTAGGATATGCACCCCGAAGTAAGGCTTCTAGAGGCTTCAACAAACGAACTCTTGTTGTTGAAGAATCTGTAAATATTACTTTTGATGAGACTAATATTGGTTTACAAGTTGGTTTGCCTAGGAAAGATGATGATGATGTTGAGGGATGATTGGAATTCTTGCAACTAAATGAAACACCCTCAATAGATTCTCAAAAGGATGAGGAAAGCAACAACATTCAAGTGCAAGAGCAAGAAGAACTCTCCAAAGCATGGAAATTCGCACCAAATCATCCAAAGGAGCAAATAATAGAGAATCCTTCACAAGGGATTCTAACTCGCTCAAAAGCTTTGAGTGAGTATGGTAATGTTGCCTTCTTATCTCACATAGAACCTAAAAAGATTAATGATGCTTTAAAAGATGAGTTTTGGGTTTTATCTATGCATGATGAACTAAACAATTTTCAAAGAAATAATATTTGGAAACTAGTTCCTAGACCTAACAATGCTAGTGTAAATGGAACAAAATGAGTTTTTAGAAACAAACTTGATGAACATGGCATTATAACAAGAAATAAAGCTCGTTTGGTTGCCCAAGGATACAATCAAGAGGAGGGCATAGACTATGATGAAACCTTTGCACCAGTTGCAAGGTTAGAATCAATTAGGATGTCTTTGGCATTTGCAAGCTTTAAAGATTTTAAATTATTTCAAATGGATGTTAAAAGTGTCTTTTTAAATGGTTTTATAGAAGAGCAAGTATATGTTGAGCAACCCCCCGGTTTTATGGATCATTCATTTCCTAATCATGTTTACCGGGTTCAAAAAGCTTTATATGGATTGAAACAAGCTTCTAGAGCTTAGTATGCTCGCCTCTCTAGTTTTCTTCTTGAAAATGGTTTTTCAAAAGGGAAAATTGGTAATACTCTTTTTGTGAGAAAAATAAAAAATGATTTTATTTTAGTTCAAATATATGTTGATGATATCATTTTTGGTGCTACTAATGAATCTCTATTCAAAGATTTTTCTAAAGTTATGCAAGATCATTTTGAGATGAGCATGATGGGAGAGCTCACATTCTTTCTCGGGCTCCAAGTCAAGCAAACTAAGGATGGGATATTCATTTCTCAAAGCAAGTATGCTAGAGAATTGGTGAAGAAATTCAATTTGGAGAATTCTAAGTATGCACCAACTCCCATGAGTACAAGTGTCAAGCTTGATGCGGATGATAGTGGTGAGGATGTAGACCAAAAACTATACCGAGGTATGATAGGTAGTCTTCTTTATCTCACCGCTAGTAGACCCGATATCATGTTTAGTGTGTGTGCATGTGCATGTTTTCAAGCTTCTCCTAAAACATCTCATTTAATTGCGGTTAAAAGAATTATTAAATATGTCAATGGAACAATTGATCTTGGTTTATTTTATCCAAAAAGCACTTCCTTTGATCTTTATGGTTTTTGTGATGCCGACTTTGCCGGATGTAAGGTAGATCGCAAAAGTACGAGTGGTACATGTCAATTCTTGGGTAACTCTCTTGTCTCTTGGATTTCCAAGAAATAAAATTGTGTTGCCTTGTCCACTACGGAAGTGAAATACATTGCAGCCGGCTTATGTTGTGCCCAAGTTTTGTGGATGAAATAAAGTTTAGTTGACTATGATTTAAGTTTTTAAAATATAAAAATCTTTTGTGATAACACTAGTGCTATAAATATTTATAAAAATTCTGTTTTGCACTCTAGAACCAAGCATATTAATGTGCGCCATCATTTCTTACGTGATCATGTAGAGAGGCAAGATGTATCCCTTGTTTATATTGACACTAAATCTCAATTAGCGGACATCTTTACCAAGCCTCTTAGTGAAGATGATTTTTGTCGCATAAGAAATGGTTTGGGTTTATGCACTATGTAAAAGCTTTTGTTTTGTTTGTTGTTGCACATCATATGTATTTTTTGTTTACCATTCCATTTACCCCATTTTGATGGTGACAAAGGGGGAGAGAAATCTCCTCATTTGTTGCACATAGTTAGGGGGAGCTCATAGATAGGCTGAGCTACTATCTATAAGCTATTTTTTTTGCTCCCATATAATGGTTGGTTGTCATCATCAAAAAAAGGGGAGATTGTTAGCCCTTATGTTTTGATGATGATTTACAACCACCATTATCGGTACTAATTGCTTGTTGAGTGAAATTGTAGTTAATATATATATATATATATATCAAGCTTGTTAGTACCATTTATGGAGGATTAGATGGAATATGAGCTACAACGATGATATCTAAAGGAGGAGGCATAGTGATGAAGCAATGCTTAATCAAGAACAATAAACGCAATGAGAAGCTTCATCAACTCAAAGTAATATCAAGACTCAAGAAATGTATTTCTTTGTAAAAGATATTTGATGTTTTTATTTTCTCTCTAGTGCTAGAATGTAGGCAAGTAGTTGGAGATTTTACTTGAAGCTATTGGGATATCACACACACGTTTTCATACTTATATTCTTGAGCGTTTTGACAAAATATCATTTTTCATAACTATGAGGACCTATTCGCAAAATTACTTTCTAAACAGTTTGTTTTTAGTGTTAAAAACAATTTACAAAGTTACACAATTTTTAGAAGTCATTTCAGTATTTTTACAGATTTTTAAAGAGTCAAAACTGCCTTCATAAAATTGTATCTGTTGTGTCAGTTCGCGGTTGACCGCCACGGTCGACCGCGTCCTTGTTTTTTTTCCTTAGTAGCCAACAGAGACTTTCGCGGTTGATCGCCTTGAGTCCAGAGACTTTCGCGGTCGACCGTCAGTCTGTAAAAATCCCACGGTCGACCGTCACGGTCGACCGTAAAAGTTTATGTAATTTTTCTCAGTTTCGTAAGTGGCTCGCGGTCGACCACGAGAATTCCACGGTCGACCACCGTTCACCCTAACGGACGTTTTGGTACAGTTTTCTGAAATGATTTTTATGGGATTGTGTGGGATTTGGGTATGGGCTTTTGCAGCTGTGTTTTCTCTTATTTAAACCCCTCATACCCCTCTTCTTCAAGCTGTCCCAAGCAATTTGAAAAACCAGAGTTTTGTTTTACTGAGAGCCAAACATTCAATCTGTTTTCTCTATTTTCAAGTTCACTTCCCAAGCTTCAAGTGTGATCTTTCTCCTTGCCATAGGGACACTGTAAAGAGAGAGATTTTACACCATTTACTACTGTTGTGAGCTTGATCTTGTGGAGATCAATTGTGTAGGAGTGAGATCTTGTGGTGATCAACTGTGTAGTTGTGAGATCTTGTGGAGATCATTGTGTAGAAGAAGTTCCGGCTTCCAAACCGAGTTGTGTAGTGGATTCTCCTCATGAGTAGGGAGCAGGGACATAGGTTAGCGGGCCGAACCTCGTTAACACATCGCGCGTCACTTGGATAACGATTTTTAACTCTATCTCATTTATTTTGGTTGTTCTTTTTGAGGTGTATTACTTATCTCATTTTTTATTACACAATTATTGCCTTAAGACCCTAATCACCCCCCCCCCTCTAGGGTCCAACATATATCTCATAGTATATCTCATTGCTAGGATATATCCCTTAGTTCATATTGTTTATCCTAGCTCATATATCTTGTTGTATTTCATACTTGCTAGGATAACTTATTAATTAGTTTTAATTGGCATAAAATCATATTAGATTAGTATAAGACCCTAATCACCCCCTCTAGGGTCTAACAATAACTTCATGCTCCACAAATGCCAACTTTAGTGATGGCCACATATGTAGGCTTGGGAAGAATCTCCTTTAAAGGCTGAGAATTGATGAAGCACTGCACAACATCCTATTTCGTGACTTTGAATTATAATTAGCTTAAATTAGAACTCAAAAGAGAAACTAGAAAATTTATATTGATTTGGTTATTTTCTGTGTGTCGATGGAGCGTCAATCTTGTACTCCTTTGATGATCCGACTATGACAATGGGTCTTTTACTGATTGGTGTCTGACTTAGTTGCTTAGAAGATATCTCAGACTTTTTTAGAAATGAAATAAAAGAAAACCGCGTGTGTCTCTGGTGATCTGCAGCCCTTCTCTTGTTCCCTCTTTTTTTGAATGAACAATCTCCTCCTTCTCTTATAAGCTGAGAGGTCTCTGGTGATCTGCAGCCCCTTCTCTTCTTCCCCCCTCTTTTTTTGAATGAATAATCTCCTCCTTCTCTTATAAGCTGAGAGAGAGAGAGAGAGAGAGAGAGAGAGAGAGAGAGAGAGAGAGAGAGAGAGAGAGGTCTGTGTGTCTGTTAATGCCCTTTAATTATGGATTAAGTGGCTATTAAAGTAGGAGATAGTGGAGGAACGATTATCCCTTAAAAATGACTCTCAAATGGTGAAATGATGAAGTTCGCTAGTTCGACAAGACTTGCTAAAGACATTTGGGCGAGGCTCGCTTGGACATGTGTAGATAGTGGAGTAACAACAATCCCCTTGAAAATAGCTCTCAAATGGTTAAATGAAGAAGTTCTCTAGTTCGGTGAGACTCGCTGAAGACATTTGGGCAAGGTTCACTTAGACATGTGTGAGCCTTTGCTTCTGAATCGTAGGTAACGTGGCCCACGTGGGTAGCTGTGGGTGAACTTCGCTAATTGATTGGTTGGCGAACTTCACTAGGGAAGTTAATTAGTAGGCGAACTTCGCATGTGAGTTTGAATTTAGTACATAATTCAACTCATGACTTGGCCAGCTTAGTGATGCTCTTCGGCTCGACCTAAAGTTCAAATTGGAAGTCGATGCACTCTTGACTTGGTCAAGTTGAGTTGAGATGAGCCGTGTAGCGAGATTCACATGTTTAGTTAAGCGAGCATCGCTATAACTTGTTATGGGCTCAAATTCAAGCATGTTTGAAGTGTTTAACCTATGGACGTTCACTTCTTGGGTCTAAACTAAATATTGGCTTAGATAAAATATTTTTTTACCCATCTACAAGACCCTCTCCAAAGTTTTCAAAACCTTGCATTTGACTTATAGCAGAGATTGAAATATTTTGGGTAATTAGCTAGAGGTGTATTGTTAAACATAGTTTGAGTCATGTTGTTTGGGTTGAAAATTATATTCAATCTACTTTATTGCTAGAGATGTACTATTAAATGCGGTTTCCTTTGATGTAGATTTGCATTGAAGGCTTAATGTTGCTTATATTCATCCAACTCTATGTTGGAATGAAATTCGTCTGCTCTACTATTGGGGCGAAGTTGAGAAATTAGCAAAGTTCAGCCGAATCTGGGTATCGATGATATTTGCCTTACTCTGGGCTGTGTGGGTGAAACTCATCAATTATTGACGTTCGCTAATTGGCAATAGTTTTTGAGATTACACCTTTGGATTTGTGTCGTGATCTGCGGCTAAGATCTCTTGATTGAAGATTCACGAGATCTCTTGATTGAGTTTTAGACTAAGATTTAGCCTCTTTATCCGGTCTATTCAAATCTTAAAATATGTGATTTTCTTAGAAGTTTAGACTTGGAAAAGGCTATAAATAGTTCTATTTCCCCTCTAAACTTTCTCATCTTCATCTTCTTTTTCTCCATGTCTAACTCTTCATCACTTAGATCAGAGATGCTTCTCAATAGAGAGGCTGAGATAAAACAGCTCTAACAGGAGCTTGCCCAAACAGAGGGCAACTAAGTGGATGAACTTTGCATACTTTACTGGCTGGTGGACTTGCTATCGGCCGAGAAGGTCAAGCTCGAATAGATCATTGAGAATCAGTCGATGTCTTGGGACAAGGTGAATCACGATAGAGACGCGTAGAGTTTCGAGTGCCATGCTCTGTGTAAGACCATTCGATGACTGAGATGGTAGTTGAAGAAGGATACTTAGAGCTCCACAAGCAAGAACTCCGACAATGACTTAGTTTCAAAAACATGAACCTAAATCGTAATAAGATGTTGTGTGGCTGTCCCAAGCCCAACGTCAAATTTTGGCGCAAGAATGTGCTTCTTCCTGTTGACATACCTCACTCAGAGGAATAAGGAAAGCTCTTGTTTAACAGCTTTTTCTTATCCCCTGGCGTAGGTTCTAGGGAGGAGTAAGTAGGAGCTATATTTCTGCATTCACTAGTACAAAATGAGGCATCATAGACGGAAAATTCCATCTAGGATACTCTCATTTCTATCTAAAAAATCTATCCTAGAGGGAATTCTATCTAGAATGTGAGTCGAGTTTGTTTCCGTCTAGGATGCGGTATCCTAGACGGAATTTCCGTCTAGGATGCAGTATCCTAGATGGAATTTCCGTCTAGGATACATCCTAGACGGATAATCCTAGACGGAAATAAAATCCGTCCAGGAAATGTCCTAGACAGAAAATTTCATCTAGAAAGCTTCCTAGACGAATTTTATTTCCATCTAGTATGCTATATCCTAGACGGAATTTTCATCTAGGATATAACATCCTAGATAGAATTTCCATCTAGGATGTATGCTACAGTTTTTTTTGGCTTGCTTGCTTGCTTGTCAACCTACTTTGTGTATTGGGTTACAAAGTGAGCATTCCGTCATTATACAAAATTTTGGAATGAAACTGAAACAATATTCCATCATCTTTTACATTTTTTGGTGCTATTTAAGTTATGTAAACATAACAAGAGACTACAAAGAGAAAAAAGGAAATCATTGTTTGTTGGAAAAAATTGCAATAAAGAGAATGAAAGAAACTTGACTTGTATTTCTTCGATCCCGGTTACAATTTGATTACAAAAGAGAGGAGAATGAATTTGGTTCTCCTCTTTATTTAATTCTGGGTTCTTCACGGTGGCGATGGAGTGCCTCCCTCGAATGCTCGCGTTGAGTTTGCTCTCCGTTGACGATCCGACGTTTTGCTTCACTGGAACGATGTCTTCTCCTCACGATTCGACCGATCCGACGTTTTGCTTCACTGGAACGATGTCTTCTCCTCACGATTCGACGCTGTGGAGAACTTGCGTAGCAAGTTTAAAACTCTTGATGAGTTGATAACTCTGATCGTGTTTAGAATAACTCTGTGAAAGAGTTGATTTGAACCGAAGATCGGTTAATAAGCCAAGGCTAAAAGAAAGCTCCGGTGGTCAATTGTTGCTGAGGATGAACGTCGATCTCCCCCTTGCTGTCAAGCCAAAAGATCTCCTCTTTACTGCTGAAAAGAGGATCAATCTGAGCCAAGGAACTCCAACCTTGCTGCCAATTCTCAGATCCGAAAAATGTCAGCCTCTCAGATCAAAGAAGCCAACCCTTAACTCAGTTGAGTTTACTCGCTTTTATAGGGGATTAAGGGTGTAACCGCCATATTTATATGGAATTAATGGGTCTAACTGCCCCCTTAATCCGCTCCTAAGTGGGACGGAAATCCCTCAAATCGTGGAGGGAAAATTGTTCCTGCAACCGTTCAGCTCGTGTTTGAACGAGTCAAACGCCCACGTGGGCGTTCAGGATCCTAACTTCGCGTTTTAGAATTGAGACGCGGAGTTGGGTACTCACTGGGTGTTGAAAAACGCGGGTCCGACCCCAGCGTTTTAATGTTGTAACGCGGGTCCGACTCCAGCGTTTTGATGTTGTAACGCGGGTCCGACTCTAGCGTTTTGATGTTGTAACGTGGGTTCGACCCTCGCGTTTTGATGTTGTAACGTGGGTTCGACCCTCGCGTTTTGATGTTGTAACACGGGGAGGACCTCCGCGTTTTGGTGTTGATACACGGGGAGGACCTCCACGTTTTGGTTTTAGAGCGCGGTGATGAGTTACGCGTCTTGCCTTGGAGAGATTATCAACAAGTAATCTCTTTTGTCATAGCGTTGCAAAGATCATTGTCTTGTAATCTTCGTCTTGGCTCCTTGAGAATATGAGAGTCGTCAGATTGTAACTCCCGATGTTGATTGTGAATGCTGTTGAACTAGAGCTCTCATCGATTGTCGTGAAGGTCGTCAGATTGTAACCTTCAGCGATCTACGTGAAAGTCTTCAAATTGTAGCCTTCTGGAAGTCGTCAGATTGTAACTTCCATCATCAGTGTTTGATGGGGGGGTAAGCTATCTATTGTGATTTTTAGACAGCCTACAGAACCCCCTCCAAAGTTTTCGAAAGTTCGCGATTGACTGGGACGAATTTTCGGAATACTTTGGATCTCAACTCTGATTTTGGAGCTGTTAATTCCTTGTTGTAAAGGAGTCGTTCTCTGCACTCGCTTCGAGGGTATCTTGGTTGAAGGGATTTGCCATGTAGGACCTGTGTGAAGGTATGCACCATAATCCTGCTTCTGGAATGTTGGGGTGTATCCCTACGTTTTGAACTTGAGACGCGGGTATCACCCTTGCATGTTGAATTTGGAACACGGGTGTGACCTCGGCGTTCGGTTTTTTGCATCGCGGGTCTGGCATGTTGAATTTGGAACACGGGTGTGACCTCGGCGTTCGGTTTTTTGCATCGCGGGTCTGACCTCAGCATCTGACCTCCGCGTTTGGTTTTTGCATCGCGGGTCTGACCTCAGCGTTTTGACCTAAGCGTTTTGACTTAAGACATGGAAGTGGCTTTCGTGTATTTTTGACTAAGTCTTTGAGACTTGTCTTAGCTCATATGTTTCAAGTCTCGGCTCACATCCATTAAGCTAATGGACCTACGAACATGCATAGGTTTTTTGGTAAACCCTCAGCCATCAACGGATTTGATAAGCCTTTACCAACTACCGTTTGAGTCGGGCTAGCATGTGAATTATTTGAATCCGTTTCACATGTAACGTTGTGCTAAGAGAATGAACCCTCTTAGACTTGATGCTATGATTTTGAATACATAGACTTTGTCATTTTTACGGGAAAAGACTAACCGGTAACGCGTGTTAGATGTAGACTTATCCCTACTTAGGATTCGGGATAAATTTCCCCATACGCGTAAGGTATAGATTTTGGCATTATTAATAACGACCTGCTACGATGTTGAATACGTAGACTTTTGTCCTTTTTACGGTGAAAGATTAACCGGCAACGCGTGTTAGGCATTGACTTATCTCTAATTAGGGATCGAGATAAAGTCCCCCATGCGTGAAGGCATGGATTTTTGATGCTGTTTCTTCCTGTGTGGCTTGAAACACCAAAAGAAAGTTGGAAGTGCCAGAGGTGTAGTATTAACTTGGCATGAATTTTCACTTAGAATAAAATTCAAAAATTTTCTTGGTTATCATTAGGATAAATCCAGAAAATCTTTAATCCACTGGGGATTTTATAATGAACTTGCTATTCTTGTTGAAAAAGGATCAACAAGTTCATTGGGGGTTTGACTGTTAGAGATGTGATGTTAACCTAACAGTATTTTATGGGCCTATCGCTCTATTGAAGAGAGTCGATATGTTGATTTGGTGCTGTCAGAAGTGTGATGTTAACTTGACTGGAATTTGTGGACCTATCGCTCTAATGAGGAGAGTCGATAAGTGGACTGTATTGTCAGAGGTGTGATATTAACTTGACGGGAATTTGTTGCGATCGGAGCAACTTTGTGGACTTATCATCCTATTGATGAGGATTGATAAGTGGATTTGTCAGAGGTATGATGTTAACGTGACAAGAGAATGTGTTGCGATTGGAGCAACTTTGTGGACTTATCACCTTATTGACGAGGATTGATAAGTGGATTTGTCAGAGGTATGATGTTAACGTGACAAGAGAATGTGTTGCGATTGGAGCAACTTTGTGGACTTATCATCCTATTGATGAGGATTGATAAGTGGATTTGTCAGAGGTATGATGTTAACGTGACAAGAGAATGTGTTGCGATTGGAGAAACTTTGTGGACTTATCACCCTATTGATGAGGATTGATAAGTGGATTGTCAGAGGTATATTGTTAACGTGACAGAAATTTGTTGCGATTGGAGCAACTTTGGAGACTTATCATCCTATTGACGAGGATTGATAAGTGGATTGTTGTCAGAGGTATATTGTTAACGTGATAGGAATGTGTTGCGATTGGAGCAACTTTGTGGACTTATCATCCTATTGACGAGGATTGATAAGTGGATTTTGTCAGAGGTTTGATGTTAACTTGACAGGAATGTGTTCTTGTGACTTGCACAAGATTTTAGGAATTAGCGTCTCGCTGGGGAAACTTGCTAAATGAGTTTATCATTAAAAGCGATAAATTTTGATGCTTGTGATTTGAACAAGATTTTGAAGACTTAGCGTCTTGCTGGGGAAGATTGCGATTTGAGCAATTTTGAGGATTTATCATCCTATTGACAAGGATTGATAAGTTGATTGTCAGTGGTATATTATTAACGTGACAAATTGGGAGTGATGCAAGTTGAATGCATACTCTGTGGGGATGATGATCGTCAGAAGTGTAATATTAACTCGACGATGTGAAAGATTCGTTACTCTTAATCCAATGGATTCCAAGTAACCAACCCCCAGTCTTGATTAAGACTTAGTAGACAAGGCACATCACCTAGTGGGGCACTATCCATGAAGTCGGAATAGAGGCACATCACCTGGTAGGTCATTATCTGATGAGTTTGACTATCAGAGGTAACTGTTAACATGATAGTTGTGGACTTGCCATCCTATTGAAGCGGATTAACAGATTGATGGACTATCAGAGGTAACTGTTAACGTGATAGATTTATGTGGACCTGCCATCCTATTGAAGAAGATTAGCTTCAGTGGTCGTAGTATCTTCCCCTTCTGACTGAGGAGATTGGGCTTGGTCCGATTGTTCAGGAGAAGGTTGGGCTTGGTCCGATTGCTCAGGTTGATCCTGCCTACTTTGTTCTTCAGCTTTGATCCTGGCAATAATCTTTTGAGCATGTTCGCCTTGAGAGATTAGTTGTCTCCAAGAACGACATTCTGCAACTCTGATTCTGGCTAGGAGGTCGGTATGCAAGTTGTGTCGACAGGTCTCTACTAAAGTAGACTGTGTCATACCTGACGAACACCGGAGAGCCATGGTTCGAAACCTCTTGACGAAGGCTTTGACGGACTCCCTCTTCTTCTGCTTAGTGGCGAGAAGGGTATGGATGGAGACTTCTGTATCCTCTTCAAAAAATCTTGACAGGAAGAGTCTCTCTAGATCTGCCTACTTTTGGATACATCCCACAGGTAGTTTCCTAAACCATTCAAATGCAACTCCCTTGAGGGTGCCAATGAACAATCGAGCCAGTATGGCATCGTTTGATATTACATTCCCAGTCTGTGACTTGAAATGATAAATATGTTGGTTCGGTGATCCCTTGCTGTCAAAAATTTGTAGCATCGGGACCTCAAATTTTGGAGGATAAGGGGCTGCATCCCACTCGGCAGGATAGGGTTTGACAACTCCCTCGTCTTGGAGCTCGCTTCTGTTGGCCATGGCATTGAGGCGGGCTTCCAATTCTTCCATTTTGGCAGACTGGAGATTATACTCGTTCTCAGTCTCTCTTCCTTCATCAGAGGAAGATTCCAGGTTGTGGGCTTCTTGGTTAGAAGCCGTGTCATCAACCACCTTTCCCTGCCCTTTGCTTGTGTGAGGTCGTGATGAAGACGTTTTTCCTCTCCGGAAAGATTCTTGCCTGGGTGGCGAATATGTCTTCTGAGATTCAGCCTTGTTTGCTACAATTTGAGTCAACAGGGCCATGAGTTCATTGATGGCCCCTTGCTGAGATTTGATCATGGCCTCCTGCTCATCAAGTCTCTTCGTGAGATCTTCATGGTTTCCCGTCATATAAGCGGGGCTCTCATGTTCAACAAAAGAGCTTGATGATTGAGACTCTGCAATAGCTGAATGTTCATCATCGGAATTGGTTCCCCTGGCTAACCTCTGATAGTTGACAGGGGGAATGGCTCCTGTTCGCGTCCGAGTGCGTCGGTAAACTCCTTCAAACTCGTTAGCGATTTCTCTGACGGTCGGTGAACGACTTGTCTCAGAGTCATCGGAACTAGGATCTGAGGCTTTCCCTCTGCTGATCACATTGATAGTGACCTCAGGATATTCGGTCTCTGGAGACTTCTTCCTGTGCGAACGTCGTCATTGGTTAGACAAAGCAACGTCTGTTAATTGGTCGAACACTAATGGTTTGGCCGCATATGAGCAGCATTGATATCCTGAGAGGACCATAGGAATCAGCCGTTCACATTGGAATGAACGAATGACTTGCTGCATTGGTCTTTCTCTCGATATGAACTCTCTCAAATCTGTTGTAAAGATTCGAGGAGAATTACTCACTGATCGTGAGGTTTGAACTGGAACCCTCAGTCCATGATTGGACAGGACTGGCTCTTGGTGAATATGGATCTGGTTGAGATGCATTGAATCCATAAACTTCTTATATTCGCCCCTTAATCTAGTCGCGCTATACAGAGAATTCGGGGGTCACGCGTTTGGCTCTTGAGACGCGAAGGTCGCGTTTGGCACTTGAGACGCGAAAGTCGTGTTTGGCACTTGAGACGCGAAGGTCGCGTTTGGCATTTGAAACGCGACGGTCGCGTTTTGGTTTGGGGACATGAGGGTCGTGTTTTGGTTCTGGGACGCACTCCTGAGAGTTGCGTTCTGCCAGATCAACGCAGTTTCGACGTCTGCGTTTTGATGTTGGAACGTGCCTCTGAAGGCTGCGTTTTGATTGCACAACGCACCACAGAGGGCTGCGTTTAGCATAAGTTGAGACCACTCCTTCAGAGGAGGGGCTGTTTGATGAATTTTGGCTAAAGGAGAGGACTTTCTTCGGCACTCCAGCAACAGTTAGAGATTTAGTCTCCTTGGAGACTTTGTGGATCTTGCGCATAGCCTTGGGGCTAAGGGATCTGGAGGAGAGAGCCTCTTCAAACTTGGCTTGATCGAACTCGATGATCAGAGTTTCAACGGTCGTTCCAATGAGCATGACGTCGGATTGCGCCACCACTTCTTCGTCAGAGAAGCTCTTCCCCAGCGGAGTCGCCATCTTTTGTTTGTTGGAAAAAATTGCAATAAAGAGAATGAAAGAAACTTGACTTGTATTTCTTCGATCCCGGTTATAATTTGATTACAAAAGAGAGGAGAATGAATTTGGTTCTCCCCTTTATTTAATTCTGGGTTCTTCACGGTGGCGATGGAGTGCCTCCCTCGAATGCTCGCGTCGAGTTTGCTCTTCGTTGATGATCCGATGTTTTGCTTCACTGGAATGATGTCTTCTCCTCATGATTCGACGCTGTGGAGAACTTGCGTAGCAAGTTTAAAACTCTTGATGAGTTGATAACTCTGATCGAGTTTAGAATAACTCTGTGAAAGAGTTGATTTGAACCGAAGATCGGTTAATAAGCCAAGGCTAAAAGAAAGCTCCGGTGGTCAATCATTTCTGAGGATGAACGTCGATCTCCCCCTTGCTGTCAAGCCAAAAGATCTCCTCTTTACTGCTGAAAAGAGGATCAATCTGAGCCAAGGAACTCCAACCTTGCTGCCAATTCTCAGATCCAAAAAATGTCAGCCTCTCTGATCAAAGAAGCCAACCCTTAACTCAGTTGAGTTTACTCGCTTTTATAGGGGATTAAGGGTGTAACCGCCCCCTTAATTCTCTCCATAGTGGGGCGGAAATCCCTCAAATCGTGGAGGGAAAACGGTTCCTGCAACCGTTCAGCTCGTGTTTGAACGAGTCAAACGCCCACGTGGGCGTTCAGGATCCTAACTCCGCGTTTTAGAATTGAGACGCGGAGTTGGGTACTCACTGGGTGTTGAAAAATGCGGGTCCGACCCCAGCGTTTTAATGTTGTAACACGAGTCCGACTCCAGCGTTTTGATGTTGTAACGTGGGTCCGACCCTCGCGTTTTGATGTTGTAACGTGGGTTCGACCCTCACGTTTTGATGTTGTAACGTGGGTTCGACCCTTGCATTTTGATGTTGTAACACGGGGAGGACCTCCGCATTTTGGTGTTGATACATGGGGAGGACCTCCACGTTTTGGTTTTAGAGCGCGGTGATGAGTTACGCGTCTTGCCTTGGAGAGATTATCAACAAGTAATCTCTTTTGTCATAGCGTTGCAAAGATCATTATCTTGTAATCTTCGTCTTGGCTCATTGAGAATATGAGAGTCGTCAGATTGTTACTCCCGATGTTGATTGTGAATGCTGTTGAACTAGAGCTCTCATCGGTTGTCGTGAAGGTCGTCAGATTGTAACCTTCAGCGATCTACGTGAAAGTCTTCAAATTGTAGCCTTCTGGAAGTCGTCAGATTGTAACTTCCACCATCGGTGTTTGATGGGGGGGTAAGCTATCTATTGTGATTTTTAGACAGCCTACAATCATATTCGTTCACATTCAATCAGCAACCCACACAAATCACTTACACCAGTACAAAGCCATATTCTATACCAACCCAAAAGAAATGAGAGAGATCAAATGTCATTTCTTTCAATATCTGTACATGCATTCATCTGAATATTACACTATCTGAATCTCATATAACAACATTCGAATCCACAACACATTAAAACATTATCTGAATCTCACTCATGAGGATAGAATGAAGCTCACTCACCGACATTGGTTTCATCTACAACAAAAGTTTTCATTGCTCCTTGCACCCGATCAAAGCTGGTACTCTTCATAAAAGAACACAATAGAAATCAAGCTTGCATAGAAGACTAATGAAAGAAATAGTAAACTAAAATTTTTGGCAACATTTCTCCCGCAAAAATTATACCTGCAGAGAGCAGTATGAGAATGGAAAGCATGTGAAACGAGAAGCACAATCAGGCCAAGCGATGGATGAACAATATACTAAGTTATAGTGAGAAAAAAATAATCCTTGATTGCATATACTTCCTCACAAGTAGCCAAAAGATTGAAGAACCAAAATTTTGTATATTAACTACTGAATGAACAAAAGCCACACAAAAAAAGGCCTAAACACATATATACAAGTAGAAGTCACAAAGTAGACAATCACCTAACTCCAAAGAAGTTCATGAAAAATATTAATGTATCCAAGAGAACCAATTCATGCTTGTACTTGACTGGTTCATTCTCTTGCATTTCCTTCTTAGACAAGGATCCATAAACGTTGCATCCAAAATTCACACATTGTGTACATATTATCACAGATTTTATGCAAATTGATATCCCTTACCTATGACCTAGCAAACTAGAGAAATAATCAAGAATCATATAAAAGAGGGAAGTACCTAGATTAAAGCATAACCATTGGCTGAACCTGGGACATACAATTCCACCGTAATAATGTACAATTCTTGAAGCAAAACAAAGAATATAAGTTCAGAGAAGTTAATACCTCATATTTCCCAAAAAAAAAATGACTTCTTTCTATCAATTGCAAGGGTTACACTTGATCTTGAGAACATGGGATGCGTCATTCATGAAGATTCACCCTTCATCAAAGCCAAATAAAAACATCCTAGCCGCACCAATACTGAAATTAGATTAGATAATAATAATTTTGATTGATATTGGGGAAAGCGGAAAATAGAGGAGAGTAGAATCAGAGATGATGGTTCGGAAGTAGATGATGGTTCGGAAGTAGAGGAGGAGACAGCGGCTGTCGGCGATCCAATAGAGGAGGATCGAGGCTGTGATCGACGAGATAGCCGGCTTCGACAATCCATGCAGGAGCCGCAGATGCCTCGCCGCACAAGAGCGGCGGAACATGAGGGCCAGGAGGAGTGCCGCGCCTGGAGAGGAGGAGGCGCGGGCGACCAGTGCTTCTCGGTGCGCGGTCAGTGTCCGCGTCGCGCGCGGCGAGGAAGCGCCAACGGCGGCGCGACGGATAAGGGATCTGCGCATGTCCATCTACGGCGCGTGAACGATTTGGGAGGGGGGTTCTTTGGTTAGAGATGAGAAGGATGAACGAGGTTGAATTAAAGAGTGGGTGTGGTTAATTTCAATTTTGGGCGGAAATTTGGGGTGGGGGGGGTTTCGATTTTTGGGAAATTTTGATGACTTAATTTTTTTAAATGAGCAAAGGCATCCTAGACGGAAATTTCCGTCTAAGATGTATCTTAGACGAAAATTTTCGTCTAGGATACCTGCTCATTATTTAAAAAAAATTAAAAATAAAAAAAATCGTCTAGAATACTATCCTAGACGGAAATTTTCGTCTAGGATATTTTATCCTAGACGGAATATTCTAGACGGAATTTTTCCATCTAGTTTAATAGCAAACTAGACAAAAAAAATTTCGTCTAGAATATTCCGTCTAGGATACACGATTTTGTGCTAGTGATTGGAAAAAGTTTATCTCTCCAAGTTTTGTGAGATCAGAGGAACATGAGTTATAGCTTAGTGCAGCTCGTGTATGTTCCTTAGCCATCACATTATCCATAATTAGGAGTATAGGGTAGTAGCAAATAACAACAAATATCCATCGTCCTTATAACTAGATAGACTGAATGTCGCCTTCATGTAGTTGAGTCTTCAATCAATAAAAATAAACTTTTTTATGAAATTGTCCATCTTTGTATGTTTGACCTATATGAACTTTACTTCTGCGGTAAACTTGAACTTTGCATAGAGTTATTGTATTGGAAGTAAAACCCAGGCTTTCTTTTGTTGGCGATAATTGAATTTTTTTCCAAGAAACAATCAGCTGGGCGAAGCTCGCTAAATCGATTGGGCGGGGCTCAGCGATTCTATTATGTAGGGTTCACCATGAGGATTTAAAATTTGAATCCTTGATTTGTATGCCTAAAATTTTGGCAGAGGTCGTTCAAGGCAAGATTCTCGACGAAATTCGGAGCGAGTATATTTGGCAAAGCTCGGGGCAAGATTTTTGGCAGGGTTAGGTGAAAATCACTAGCGAAGCTCAGGGTCAATCTATAAATAGAGCTGTTTACCTCCTTTCTTCTCCACTTTGATGTTTCAAAAACCCTAACTTTCTCAAACCATAGTCTTCTCAAAATCTAAAAGATCTTAAAATCCATCTTCAATGACTCCTTATCGTGCAATTTCAAGAGGAAGAGGTACTGCTAGGAAGCATCATCAGCCAAGGGTGGAAGACATGCTGACACAATTAGATATGGTCGTGGATAAGCTTTGAACTCACTCATGGTGATCTTCGGATCCATCAAAATTTAGTCCCAATCGGGCTTTACATAGTGCCTTTGGGTACTCAAAACTTCTTCGTTGCTATAGGCGTGATTTGTATGACCCTTCATGGTCTTATCAGTGAGCTTTTATCAATAGCGACGAAGCTCTATAAGTATCTATCAATGGCACTTGATGCAGGGAGCTTCGCTTTTTAGGCGAAACACATTGTTGCTAGCCACTTAGGTTTCTGGAGCAAACTTCGTTTGGGACGGAGGTCGTGATTTCATCTGAGTGATATTCGCTTGAGCGATGTTTTCCAGTTCGATTTGAGTAATCTTCACTTGAGTGATGTTCGTTAGCCTGATTTGGGCGACTTTCGCTTAAGCGATGTTTGCTAACTTGATCCACTTAATCTATTGACTGGATTTGATTGTAGTGCTGAAGTTTGCAATCATTAACATGAACTTCACTCATCTTGTCAACATTTAGTTGATTGTAATGACTTTCACTTATGAGCGGGATTCTCCCATGGCGAGTTTCGCATCTGAGTGCAAAGACTTAGTTAATTTCTTTTTATATTTGTCTTTTGACTTGTTTTTGCCTCCTTTTGTGTAGTTTGCTATCAAAAGGACCCATTGACCATCACAACCACTTTGGGCATGATGGGACCTGTGATTCTGAAGTGTGGCATGCTTTTGATGGGCACATCTAGGGGTGGTAAATGATCGAATCGATTTGAATACTAAGGTGTTCATATTTGTACTTGTTTAATATTATCAAATTCGAACACGGGTGCTCATATTCATATATGGAGTTTTTCGAATTCGAACTCGAATACTTGGTATTTGATAAATATACATGAATATTCACAAATACTTATCGAATATCAAAGTATATTTATTCTACTAAAGAATTTGATTTTCAAATAGCATTTAAATTCATGTATAAAAATTATTCCTTTAGAATATATGATGTATATATATTTAAATCAAAATTTTCATTAGAAAATCGATTCAAGATTATTTAAATCTTAATATTAGTACATAAAAATTAAATATATGTGATGTATATATATATATTTAAATGAATATTTGATAGATGAACGAATCAAATATACATCTAGTTCAATTTTATTCGTTAGTAAACTCGAATACTAAAAAAATATTTGTTTAGTGGTAAATGAACAACCGAATCAAATATAACTGAATAGTTACTCGAACAATTATTGAACTATTTGTTACTTATTTGGTTCATTTCCACCCCTAGGCACATCCCTCTACACTTAGAGGATAGCAGCCAAGAAAGGATCGAGGCCATATGGTTGGAAGACTATCGAACTCTATGGGCGATGATCACTGATGCTAAGTTTTCCATTCTCAAAGAGGGTATGTCGGAAAAGCTTTACTTTTTATTTGGTGATAGTAATCCTAATGGCACCTCCATATTCAATTGCATGAAGGAGCATTAGTATTACACACAAGAGGACCACTGCTACTACCTGCTGGCGAAAAAGAATCATGTGTCCTTCATGTACTTACAACCTCTTGTCATGCCTCGCCTAATGCGTTTCTCCCTTATCAACAAAGAAGATAGCATGAAAGTGGACTCTCTGAAGTACGACAGTGTCTTTTGTCAGGAAGGACTCATCATAGGTTTGTGTCTGGGCATCGTGCATGAGTACGCCCCTGTTAATGAAGTTCATGTAGTCTCGAACATGTTCGGAAATGAACTTGCAAAGACTGATGCGCAATATCTTGATAGGGATATTAGATTCTCTGAATGGATAAGATCGACAGATATCCAATGGTGGACCAATGTAGTGAATTGTTCTCTCACTACTTTTGAGGAGAGCCTGGGAAGACTGGGGCTCTATTCTGCAGTGAAAGCCTCAAAATACGACGTAGAGATTTATCTGCCGATGTTGTATGGTATTTTAGAGTCAACATCAACACCGTCTTCACTTTGACAGGCAAAATTGGGATCGCTTTGCATGAAATGGTCAAAGTGTCATGACTGCCGACGGGAGACTATCCTTATAAAGTGTTCTTCCCAACAAATACGGAGTTGAATGCTTAGAAAGAGACTGGTCATGTCAAAGAGGCATTTAGGGAATTAGTCTGCCACTTCCTTATCTATCAAAGGATCATCACAAACATCGGACATGATTCTACCTTTGCTCGTGTCCCTTGGGCTGAGTAGTTGTTTCCTAATATTAGCAAGAAGGGGAATGTCCATTCAATCTGTCCAGTAATAGAAACTAAAGTTAGGACTCGAATATTCAATTAGGGTCAAGTACTTCGTACTCCGAATCAAACGAAAGTGGGTTCCATGCGGATGATAAATTTGAGAATTTTCATCACAAAGCAAAGGAGCTGATATCTGAGTTAGCTCTACTTGTAGGAATGGGATTGGAATTAGAGGAACAAGTCATTGAAGAAATCAAGAAGCTCATCTAAGTTGGATTCATCAGAGAAGAAAATTACCCTAACTAGGTTTCTAGTATTGTTCCAGTGAAAAAGAAAAAGGAACAAAACTGTGATTGTGTAGATTATCGAGATTTGAACAAGCCTTGTCCGAAAGATAATTTCCCACTTCTTGTGATAGATTTGATGATTGACAATAATTCCACCCATGAAATATTCTCATTTATGGATGGATCATAGAGATATAATTGTTAGGTCTCATGTTTATGAGCCTACTATCTAATCTAATTTTGATGATTAACAAACAATTCCTAATAACATTTGTTGAGTATTTACAGTTGATTGTTAGGTATCCTACACAAAGATACTACGTCGGAGGTTGGATTGAGCTTAACGACGTCATCTTGGATGTTGGAGGATACAGTAATGAAGCTATGCATACAAGTCAACACATCATCAAGTTTCATTCCCGACCAAGATCGAGCTTCAACGAGAGATCCTTAGCTTGAGTATATTTTTAGTTTAGGATGTTGCTTTATGTGTTTATGCTTAAAGTTCAAATATATACACATACATGTTTCATATTTATCATCTTAGCTTTGAAATCATGTTTACCGTTTTCATATTTTTACAAGTTTGCAAAATATGTGTTTTAAGGATTAAAAACTCAATTATATCATTTTACATCTTTTATAAAGTCTATTAATCCATTTAAAAGAAGTTTCAAACTTGTTTCAAATCATTTTGTCAAAATCATGTGTTTTTGAGATTTCGTACTTTGACCAATTTTGCAAAATGATGAGTTTTCATAAATGAGAAATGCAATTTGAAAATTTCTTTTTGTAACATGTTTATTTTCATGTTTATAAACATTTTCTAAAGTTTTATAATTTTTAGAATTTATTTGCTATTTTTTAAAGGGGTTCAAATTTCAAATTTACTATTCATGATATACCATATGCACGTTATCAGTCGACTGATGAAATTATCAGTCGACCGATGAAACACGCTGGAAAAGAAGAAAGTTTCTGCTCAGTTGACTGATAAACCATCAGTCGACCGATGCAGGTTATCAGTCGACTGATGAGTTCATCAGTCGACCGATAGCGGATGAGTGGCCTATAACGGTCAGCTCATCAGTCGACTGATGAACAGTATCAGTCGACTGATGGCACTGTAACGGCTAGTTTTCTAGATTTCCTAATTTTTTGGGTTTTTGTATTTTTGCTTGGATTTTTTTGGTTTTTGGGATTTGTTTAATGAACCTATATATACCCTATGCCCTCTAACTTCTAAAATATCCAAGAAAAGTTTTAAACAAGTTTATAAGGGTTTAAGTGTGTTTAAAGTGTATTTTTACAAGAGTTTATGTGAAGAAGTTTTCACAAGAGGAAGAGATCATCTTTTTCGTGTTTGGGCTTCAATCTCAATCTCTCTCGCTCTTGTTTTCAGAGAAGTTTTACTAAACTTAATTTCTAGCTTATACTTATATTTGTTATTGATTATCTTTTTCATAAAGCTAGATCTTATATTAAGTTTAGTTTGATTATTACTCATTGATCACACACACCTCCTATTGAGCTTTTAGTATTTCATACTTTATATAATTGGGTTGTTGTGAGTGATACATTGAGTGTGAGCTTAATTAAGTTCTCATCTTGTTAGAGAACAAATCTATTTGTTATTTGAGCTTTGTTGTTGAGATCACATTGTAATACATAAGTACACCGAGAGGAGTGGTTGGTGAGAGACGTGGTTGATTCTAAGAGGAGTGGCATCGGTTGTAAAGCCTAGGGAGAGGTTATAAATCTGAGCACTTGAGGAAGGCAACACGTGAGAGGCCAACACTTAGAGAGTGTATTGTGTGATTACATTATGAGTGTTGTAAACGTTTATCAGTTGAGCGTTGAAAAACGATTATGTAGTTATCTTTTGAGATAGTGGAGATTCTCCTAGAGAGTGGGGAGCGGAGAAGTAGGTCGGGAGTGATCGAATTATGTGATCACTTTGTGTGTATGTGATTGTCATTTGCCACTATCTCATTTGCATACTTATTCATGTTTATATCGCCTTTGTTTTAATTATATATCCTTGTTTATTTTGTTAAATATTATACTTGCTAGGATATAATTGTTAATAATTTTTAAATTAGCATTAATATCGGATTAGATTAGCAAATACCCTATTCACCCCCCCCCCTCTAGGGTAATTTCAATAATCAAATAAAAACGGCTCTTTAAGATGAGAAAGACACTGCCTTCGGCACCCCGATCGACATCTTTTGTTAAAAAGTCATGTCATTTGGATTAAAAAATGCTAGAGCTGCCTACTAAAGAGTCATGACTCACATATTTGATGATTTAATCCATATAGTGATTGAATTCTATGTAGATAATTTGGTAGTGATCAGTCAAAAAAGACCACCTAGAAGATTTACGAACAGTTATTACGCAGTTAATAAAATATAACTTAAAAATGAATCATGTCAAATATGCTTTCGGAGTCACATTAGAAAAATTTCATGGGTTTGTAGTTCGTCGCATAGGATTGAAATTAATCCTTCAAAAATCAAAGTTATTCAAGAAATGGCACCTCCAAATGGCCTTAAACAGCTAAGATCCTTACAATGGAAACTTGCTCATATCAAAAGATTCATATCTAACCTATTCGGTATATACCAACCATTTTCCAAGTTGATAAAAAAATATGCCCCATTTATTTAGGATGAAGCTTGTCAAAATACCTTTGAAGATATCAGAAGGTATTTACTCAACCCTCCGGTTCTAGCCGCACCGGTCCCGAATAAATAACTAATCTTTTATGTTGATGCTTGATGATTTAAATAATGAGTATGGAAAAGAGAACGCTCTCTACTATTTGAGTAGAAGGTTAGTAGGTGTCGAAAATAATTATTCTCCAATTTAAATATACTGCCTACCATTAGTGTCTGCTGCCAAAAAGTTAAGGCATTATCTTTCGGCACATGAAGTGGTATTAATCTCTAGAGTAGACCCCTTGAAATTTCTGTTGATGAGGACAATTCTAGTTGGGAGATTAGATTTATGGGCTGTTATTGTAGGCATAAAAAATTGCCTATAGATCATCACACACAGCTCAAGATGGAGAAAAGACGATAAACGTCATATATTTATGCTAGAAGTTTTGGAGAAGTTTTTTAAACTCTTTCTCTAGCTAATTTTGATTCTCATATATTTATGCTAGATTGATTTGAGTTTGATTTTATTTTACTCATTGATTACACACACCCACTTGAGCTTTAGTATTTCACATTTAGTATATTTGGGTTGTGAGAGTGTTTACACACACCCACTTGAGCTTTACATTTAGTATATTATGCATAAACTGCATCCACATTTTACTCCTTGGGGGCACGAGTCTAAACAACATCCACATTTACTCCTTAGAAGCACGAGCCTAAACTGCATCCACATTTATTTTTTGGGGACACAAGTTTAAACTGCATCCACATTTATTTTTTGGGGACACAAGTTTAAATTGCATTCATATTTACTCCTTGGGGGCATGAGTCTAAACGACATCCACATTTTACTTCTTGAAAGCATGAGTCTAAACTGCATCGACACTTTACTCATTTGATACGCAAGTTTAAACTACAACCTGTACATGCTCATTCACTATAAAAAAGGATGGAGGACGTGATTTAATCAAAAAAAAATCATGGGCTAAAGATGAGCCAAAGACGGATTTGGTGAAAACCCGAAAGGGCCTAGGGGTAAAATTGTTTAAAAAACCCAGTTGTGGTATATACCCACAAGCAAAAATAGGAAACCCTCACTATAGAAAAATCTGAAAAGACTTATAGGCAAAACCACATAGGGGAACTAATCATGGTCAAAACCTCAAAAAAAAAAGCACCTGGCTAGAGAAAAAAAGCACCAAACCACCCCCGAGTTTTACATTATGCTTATGGTGACGTTGGCTAGAAGTTTGTCCAGCGGAATCATGAACGATGATTTTATTCCTTTGAGGAAATTTGGATGAGGAATAACCCTCATTCTTTTCTTTTATCGGGGAAGCATAGTGAACATCGTGAGATGCTTTAAATCGAATTGCTAAAGGAGTCAAGGACTGAAGCCCGGGATCAGATGTGATAACATCTTGATCTTCGCTCAAGGCAAGAGTCGAAATCCCTTCGTTCTTAGCAAAGTTCGTTTAGCTTCCAGCGAAGCCCAAACTATCTTCGGCAAAGGTGGCCTTTTCACATGCGAGGGTTGTTTTAGACCTGAGATTCATACTGCAGTGAATTTTGCAACAATTATGTACAGTTGTCATCGCAGAGTTTGTGTTTTTAGAAATTGATTCCTCAAACTTTGCTTGATCAAATTCAATGACCAGCGTTTTAGCAAAAGACCCGAGGGTCTTAGTGTTGGCGTGCGACACAATCTTCTTATCGAAGGAGAAGAATGTCCCTAACGGAGTTGCCATCTTTTTTTTGGTTCTTTTGTATTGTACTTAACACAGATTACAATGAAAGAAATTTAATGAAACAAAGAAAATTTTATTTTTTTTTCCTTGGGTTCTTTTCTGTGTGTTGGTGGAGCGTCGATCTTATACTCTGTTGACTCGCTGACTAAGATGATGGGTATTTTACTGTTGATGAGGGTTAGATTGCTTGGAAGTTAGCTCAGTCTTCTCTTAGTAATACCTCTCGATGAGATTGCAAGTACGATGCTTGTGTAGCTTCTCTTCACTAAAAAGCTTTTGGGCCAGAGTTTCTACCTCTCGTATGCCTCTGTGTGTGCGTATCAGTGTCGGTCTCGGTGTCGGGGTTAGGATCCCCAAAGTGGATTATCTCCTCTCCTTTTATAGGCTAAAAGATAGAGTTAATGACTCTTTAATTGTGGATTAAGTGACCATTAAAGTAGGAGTTAGTGGGGAGCGGTTATCCCCTGAAAATAGCTTTGAAACCGCTATTTGGGTGAACTTCGCGGACTGGGAAATGTTTGCTGAAGACGTGGGCATGCCTTCTTCAGAAGTGGATGACTTGGGCCATGTGGGAAAAGTTTGTTAGTTGGCAAACTTTACCTACGAGTTCGAATTTAGCACAGAATTTGACTCTAGGCTTTGCCGACCGATGACGCCTTTCAACTTGATTTGAAGCATTTTGCAGGGGTCGACTCATGTCTGACTTGGTCGAGTTGAGTTGATATTAGTTGCTTGGTGAGGTTCGCTTCAATCATCAGGTGACCTTCACTACAACTTGTTGTAGGTTTGCCTTTGGGCCCATTTGAAGTGTTTAGCCCATGGGCGTTCACTTCATGGATTCTTAGTGAAAATATATTTTGACCATCTACAAGACACCCCCTCCCCCAAAGTTTATAAAATCCTGCATTTCAATTTGTAGCTAGGATTTGAAATACTTTGGGTAGATAGAGCCAGAGGTATAGTGTTGAACGTGGCTTGAGTTGTCTTGATTAGGTGAAATTTTGTCTTCATCCGCCTACTTGGTTGCCAGAGGTGTGGTGCTGAACGTAGCTTCCCTTGTTGTAGACTTATATCGAAGGATCAATGATGTTTGAAAGAGAGTTGTAATTTATTTTCATTGTATTGAAAGTTTTATAAAAAAGGCTATGTTTTATTTTGAATTTATTGTAATGCCCGAAGTTGTAATGAATTCAGTAATGAAAACAATTTTCTACCCAAACACATTGGCGACCACAGTGGGAGCCAACAACCTTTCTGCGAAGGCTGATGTGTCGTAACCTCGAATCCGGATCCCGGTTGAAGAAGAGGTCGAGTACGAGTTCGACCAACAAAAGTTCGAGGAGTATCTGTCGTTCTCCTCCTCCAGATCCTCCTCTACTCGCAAGCGCAGGAAGATCAACACCCCCGTTGCTATGGTAGCGGCACCTTGCAACGCCTCTCGGGCCTTCAACAAGGCTGGATCTGCAGATCTAGACTCCTCCTCAATCAAGGAGTTGAGTACCAAAGGCGTGTTAATCTTATCGAAGAGGGCACGTCAAAGGCAACGTCAACGCCTCGCGTGCCAGCTCGCCAAAGCTTTGGAGCTAATCGACGGGATCTGTTACAAGTCAGATCTAAAGTTCAGGAAGTGTCAAGTGCCCCAACAGCGAGCAAATGCCCCCTCCTCCAAATCATCAACAAGCGAATGGATCCAAGTCAAAAGGATCCGTTCAACTCTTGAGGAGCGAATCCAGAAGCGCCGCGTACTGCTTGTACACGCGCGAATTCTTGTGCAAAAGGTACAAAAGATGCAGAAGAAGGACATAGCCAAGAAACAACCAAGACTGCATCAAACTTAGAGGCTAAAGTCCAAGACAGCGGCCGAAAAGATTAAAAATTACGGGTCACTTAAGTCTGACCCTCCCAGCCGTGGGACACTCAAGTCTGACCTTCCCAGCCGTGGATCACTCAAGTCTGACCCTCCAAGCCGCGGGTTACTCAAATCTGACCCTCCCAGCCGTGGGTCACTCATGTTTGACCCTCCAAGCCACGGGTCACTCAAGTCTGACACTCTAAGCTGCGGGTCACTCAAGTCTGACCCTCCCAACCGCGGGTCACCAAGGTCTGACCCGCGCCAGGGCTAAGATAGGAGACATTCTGCACCTGTTTTTCTGATTCCATCGAGTTTCGCCCCTACTTCAATTGATCCCGAACCTCCGGTGGAGCCCCACGACAGCGTGGATTTGTCCCGATTCAAGATGAGGATGAGGGATCGCCTGAGTCCTTTACATGAGAATCGAGGCAAAGTTCTGATTGAAGAACGTTTGGGTCCAGTGACTGAATCCTGAGCAACTACTCGAGCTGGGGGTCGTACGCACCCTCGCAACAAGTTGGAGCCTTTCTATAATAGGAAAACTCCTGTAACTGACTGCCTCAGACTGCGAGCCATTGTCCAAGAGCCCGTTGAGGTCCTGCGCTCACGAAAGCATGCTCCAAACGTGTGTCTCTTGAGAACACTATCAAAATAGCAAGTCATCAGAAGGAAACGTGTCCGTCCGACGATGACGTTATACCTGAGAAGTCGTGCCGACACGTGGTAGATTGCTCTGGTCATCAGACCGAGGAGTTGTACTATCGGGCTGGCGGTACGAATAGGCCTCAGAAAAGGAGTAACCAAGAAGCGGACTCTCACTGTCCGTGTGCCAAAATAATCAGGGCAGTATTATTAGCATGTAGCTACCCTAAGACCGCTCCACAGAGGGTCTCGGTATTTGAGAGGATCTCTAACAAAATGACTAAGTCCAAGCCAAAGCATTTCTGTAAGAAATAATCGGCCGTTCAAGGTGACGAACTTCCAGAAGTCACAATTAACATGGTTGATAAAGGAAAGTCGGATCGACCTTCTAGTTCTGACCCCCTCGGATCGCATCGTCTAACTCGGCTACACGTAGGGACAACTAGACGTAGGGATTATCAAATAATGCAGAGGGGATTATCCTCGGATGACAAAGCATCAGATGCTAACTCCGCAGGCACTTCTAACAAAATGGTATCCAGTCCAGGACAATCTCACGAAGTGTTTATGAGTAACACCAAGGAAGTAGCCAGAATGGTTGAGGATGCTCTAGCCAAGTAGAAAGAAGCATTCAAAATTGAATTGGAAATGACCATGATGCGGATGAAGGAAGAGCATGACCAACAGATTCGGGCTCTATCCAATCAACTTAGTGAATTCAGCCGTCACAACATTGCTAACCAAGCATGTAGCGATTCAAACATGGACGAACATCTCGATACTGATAACCCTCCCATTGACCAGAACGCTGGGAGCGGCCCCACTGAGAATTACGATGTCAGGGGTAGTCCCACTAATGATGATAACACTGGGGGTGGTCCTGTTATTTCTCTCAGAAATCGTCTAAAGCACAGTACGAGCGAGGATGAGAAAATAAAGGATCTCGAGAGAAAAATCAACGCTCTGATGTGTACGCAAGAGGTGCAGAAGATCGGTATTCTGTGTCCTTACCCAAGAAAGTGGGATTCGATCCCATATCCGGCGAAGTTTAACCTTATCAACTTCACGCCGTTTGACGGGAAGGGCTCGCCCACTCAGCATCTGATCTACTTCAAGTCCTACTTGGGTATGATCTCCGGCAATGAAGCCTTGATGGTTTGATCATTTGTTGGTACCCTTCGCGGACCTGCCTTCGATTGGTACCGCCGTCTCAAGTCTGGAAATATCAACAACTAGGAAGACCTGGAGAGCCTGTTCCTTGCTCATTTCTTTGATGATGATGCCGAGGTGTCAATCAGGACACTCTTCGATGAGAAACAAGAAGACGATGAGACAGTCAACGACTTCGTCAAGCGCTTCTGGAATAAGGCGATGAACTGCCGAGATCCGATCACAAAGGACTTCATCCTCCAAACCTGTCATAACAACCTCTCTTTGGACGTGTTGGAAGTTATGGGAGTAGCACCGTCCAATACCTGGAAAGAGTTGACAATGTATGGAGAGCGGGCCGAACGCTTCCTTAGAAGGAAGCAAGCCGAGAGAAGCCAACCGATGGCTAATCCTCCGAACTCAAGCTTCGCCTCTCGTGGTAAGGGGAAGGCACCTGCAATAATTGTTAATGTTAATCAGACATCGCAACAACAACCCCGGAGACAGCGAAATACTTCGGGTCCGAAACTCCAAAAGAGTACTCCTTCAAGGACGAAGACGTTCCAGCCATTTTTGAGTCCTTCCTTGAAAATAACAAGATCAAGCTACCACCTATCGCAGATCAGGAGGAAGTAGACAACATTGCGGATCCGAAGTACTGTGCGTACCACAGAAGGGTCCTTCATCCAACCAAGGCTTGCTTCGCTCTCAAGAATAGCATCCAAATCTTGGTTGAAACCGGCGTCATAACGCTGGGATAAGCCAAATGAGAATCGCCACACTCCGAAAAGTATACGAGTATAATCTGCTTCTCATTACTCCAATAGGTATATGAGTCTAAACTGTTTCCTACCTTTGACGGAAAGTTCCTGGAGAATTTTATACATAATATTCTTAAGGATAACTCGATCACGCAACTAAGTTCAATATCAGACCAAATTTTGCAAAGAGCTGGGGGTGGATAATTCATGTAACGGGAAGTTCCCAAAAGAATTCTATATAGTGTATTCTTAGGGATAACCCGGTCACTACAAGAAGGTGATGAATAAGAAACTCCCACTCAAATTCCCGCTACGTCTATGCACTCAACACTCTCATTGTTAGAGTCCAGACATAGTACTCAGAATTTTAATCTCCTAATCTTTAACAATTGTCAAACCCCTCCGTATTTAAGTATTTGTAGCTTAACACCAGGAACTCCATTTGAGTGATTTGTACGAATCAACACTCCTACTATAATTTGTACTCCCACTCTCACTGTTCATTTGGTCAAACCTTCCTACAGTTAGGGCCAAAGCCAAAATCTCCTCTCGATTCCTTTCATGAACAAGAGGTCTACTTTCAATTCGAGTGATCAAACCTTCCTACAGTTAGGGTCACCTCAAACTCCTGTTTGGTCAAACGTTCCTACAGTTAGGGCTAAAACCACAAATCACTCTCGATAAACGAGAAATTAACCTTTAGTTCGGTGATCAAACCTTCCGACAGTTAGGATTATCTGAATCTTTTCGATTCTCGGAGTGGAGATCCCACTCTTAGTTTCACTCTTCAGATTCTCGAAGTGGAGACCCCACTTTGAGTTTTCTTTGTAACTAGAGATAGAATATAAATTCTTCCTCTTTAGCTTTAGGAGATAGAATATAAAATTTTTCCTCTCCCGCATCGGGTTCGTCTTTGCCCCAAGAGAAGACACAATATTTTAACATTATAACTCTAAAATCCATGCCTCACACGCGCGGGGAATTTTGTCCCAAAGCCTAAGACGGAATAAGTCAGCGCCTAACACGTGTTGTCGGTTTAGTCTTTCACCGATTGAAAAAGACACCAGAATCCAAGTTTGGGGACTTCTATCCCGAAGCCTAAGTAGGGATAAGTCAACGCCTAACACGCGTTGTCGGTTTAGTCTTTCACCGATTGAAGAAGACACCAACTTTTCAACCACCAAAATCCGTGTCTTACACACACGGGGAATTTTATCCCGAATCCTAAGAAGGGATAAGTCAACGCCTAACACGCATTGTCGGTTTAGTCTTTCACCGATTAAAAAAGATACCAGAATTTAAGTCTGGGGAATTTTATCCCGAAACCTAAGTAGGGATAAGTCAGCGCCTAATACGCGTTGCCGGTTAGTTCTTAACTGTAAAAAGGACAAAAGCCCACATATTCGACATTGTGGCAGGTTGTTATTAATAACATCATAATCCGTGCCTTACACGCACAGGGAATTTTATCCCGAATCCTAAGTAGGGATAAGTCAACGCCTAACACGCGTTACCGGTTTAGTCTTTCACTGATTGAAGAAGACACTAGAATCCGAGTCTAGGGACTTTTATCCTGAAGCCTAAGTAGGGATAAGTCAGCGCCTAACACGCGTTGTCGGGTAGTCTATCCCCTTAAGAAAGACAAAGTTTACGTATTCAATATCATAGCACTAAGAGAGTTAACTCTCTTAGCACAACGTCACATGCGGAATGGACTTAAACAATCCGCATGCAAGCCCGATTCAAACGGTAATAGCTAAAGGCACGTCAAATCCATTGAAGGCTGAGGATTTGCTAAAAATCCTAAGTCTACGTCTGATACACGTTGTTGTTTAGTCTTTTCATAGGAGAAAGACGAAGTCTACGTATTCAATATCATAGCAATAAAAGAGTTAACTCTTTTAGCACAACGTTACGTGCAGAACGGATTTAAACAATATGCATGCTAGCCCGACTCAAACGGTAGTCCGTAAAGGCTAATCAAACCCGTTGATGGCTGAGAATTTGCCAAAAATTCTATAAATACGAGTCATTGATACACCAGCCCCATTAGTTGGTCTCGTGACTTGAGCATCCAACAATTTCAGAATAAGAGCCCTACATGCAGATGAATCAACTTTAACAGTTGATCCTACAGCCCCAACATTTAGGACCGTCACGCTCTAATGCCTTAAGAGCTTAAACTGTGTAGACTCCAGCAAACGTAAGAGTATAAACCATATCAACGCCGGACAACACGTTACACCAAAGGTCAACCTCGGACAACACGTTACAGCAAAGGTTAACGCCAAACAACACATTACAGTAAAGGTTAATGCCGGTCAACACCGCGATAATGTCGCCAAAATGAGGCTAAGGAAAAATTCTAGGTTAAAGGATAATTTTCGGGAGTTCAATCACATTCAGATACCAATTCCCGACAAAGATGATCAAGTTCAAACGTCAACTCAATGACAAGAGCTAAATTCAAAAACTTACGCATCAACTTCAGTTCAAGATTTCGACAACGGTCATACGATAAACGTAGTGCTGGAAGAACTTCATCTATTCGACGAAACACTGAATAGTCTGAAAGCTGAAGAAGTCAAGAATTGAAGCAGTTCACAGGTACCTCTACGAGATTGAGGAAAGGGCATATCTTATCCAAAGCATTCCAGACTCTTCTATAAAAGAATGAGACTGAAACACTTTGGAGGGGGTATCTGTAGGCATCTAAATTTGCCTATGAGTTCCCACATGTAGCTCGAAACAAAGAGTGGATGAGCCAAGAAGAATTATCCAATTGGCTGCTGCGCACGTTAGTTAGCGCGCGCACGTTAGTTAGCGCGCACACGTCAGTCAACACGCGCACATCAGTCAGCTCGCGCGCATTGGCTAGATCCAAAGTGCCCGACGTGCTTGTCGGTCAGATCCAAAGTGTCCGACGTGCTTGTCGGTCAGCTCCAAGTGTCATAAAGAAGCTAAGGAGCACATGAAACAAGTTAATGAAGCGTAAAAGTTAACAAGAAGACCAAATACACAAAACAAAAAAAAGACGGAACAAATGCCCAAGTGCCGAACCGACCC
>NC_033795.1:32074179-32078815 GCF_001876935.1 Asparagus officinalis
GCACCAGCGTGGGTCAGCCCGCGCCGACCCGCGTCCCCCGTGGGTCAGCAGGGCGTATCGCGCAGTTCCGACCCCCAAACACATTTTCACCGGTTTTGCGCTGTTTTCTTGGGATTTATCTATTCCAGGGGTTCCCAACTAACTTGATATCATCCACAAACATGGTTAGACCATTATTGACTAAAGATAAGTCCAAATCTCTCATTCTCATCCAAATACACGTATCTGAAGCCTATAAATACAAGCCTAGGGGCTCATTTCATGGGCGGAGATCAAGAGGACAAAACGCTGCCGAATTGAAGAGTGGATCCATGAATTTACAGTGAGAATTAACAAATCTTAGCGAATTCCTGTGCATAAAGAGTGGAGTTCGAGAGATCTGAGACCCGTCCCTTATTCCTCCGGATTTATGCTTAGTCTTAATCTCGAGAAGAGCCGTAATCTCGCTTGGTTGGGATTACCACTGCAGCGATTACTTCTTTCGTGAAGTAAAAGCTTTGATTAACTTAATCTGTTAACTGGATCTGATCCGTGACGGTCCACGGATATCAACATCACCGGCATAGGCAAAGATCCCACGCAAGCAATAGGGGATAAACACCTGTTGTGTGTTGTTTGAAAGAGAGTTGTAATTTATTTTCATTGTATTAAAAGTCTTATAAAAAAATGCTATCTTTGTTTTTTTGAATTTATTGTAACACCCGAAGTTGTAATGAATTCAGCAATGAAAACAATTTTCTACCCAAACAATCAAGAATCAATCAGCTGTGTTAGGCGAAGTGAATTGCTATAGAGACGCGTGGAGCTTTGAGTGCCTCACTCTACATAATACCGTTTGGTGACTGAAATGGCTCTTGAAGAAAGATATTTGGATCTCCACAAGCAAAGTCTCTAATAGTAACTAGGTATCATGAACGTGATCCTAGATCATAATTAGACATTGTGTGGCTGACTCCAGCCTAATGTTGAATTTTGATATAAGAACATTCTTCTTTCCATTGATATGTCTCACTTAGAGGAATAGCGGTAGTTCTTATCTTCATGGGGAAATGTTTGGTTCCCCAAGTCTTGTAACATTAGAGGAACAAGGGTTGTAGCTTGCTGTAGCTCATGTCCGTTCCTCAAGCGTCACATTACCCATATTTTAGGAGTATGGGGCAGTAGCAAATAGCAACAAGTACCCATCATCCTTATAATTGGGCAGTCTTGAATATCACCTTCATATAGTAGAGTCTTCAATCAATAAAAATAAACTTTTCTTCATGTTTAAATTGTCCATCTTTTGTGTGCTTGATCTGTTCGTACTTCTATAGCAAATTTGAACTCTGCATGGCTTGATCTCTGCATGAAGTCATCATATTTGGAAGCGAAGCTCAAGCTTACTTGTGCTAGCGAGAGTCAGTTTGAAGTATCTCAAACAAATTGAGTTAAAGCTTTACTCAACTTGGAGACTTAGTGAATTTTGTCAAGTCATTTTGGCAAGGTTCACTATATAAAGCCCCGAACAAATCGAGTTGTAACTTTCTCAATTTGGAGACTTGGTGAAATTCACTATAATGTTTAGGTGAGGTTCGACTTTAGTGCAATGTTGAATTGGGCAAGGTTCACTTACTGAAGAAATAGTCATTTTGGTGAGGCTCAATAAGTCGGTTAGGCGAGGCTCATCCCTAAGGATATAAACTTCAAGTCTTTGATTTGCATGCTTGGAATTACGACAAAGTTCATTTGAGGAGAGATTCCAGGCAAAGTTCGAGGCTAAACTAACTTATGAAGTTCGGGGTGAAATATTCGACGGAGTTCACCGGAGAGATCTTTGGCGAAGTTTGGTCATAAGATATTTGACGAAGTTTAGGGCGAGAGAGCTTGAGCGAAGTTTGGGGGGGTTTTAGCCTATAAATAAGACTCTTTGCCTCTCTCTTCTTCACTTTGATTTCAAAAACTCTCCTACTCTTCTTCGAACCCTAGCTTTCTTAGAAATTCCAAAGTTCATCATCAATGGCTCATCGCTATGCTATATCTAGGGGAAGAGGCTCTGCTTGAGGGGCTCATTGGCCGAGATCTGATGAGGTGCTTGTAGGCTGTCTAAAAATTACTGCAGATAGTTGATCCCTATCAAATACCGATAATGGAAGTTACAATTTGACGGCTTCTAGAAGACTATAATTTGAAGACTTTCATGTAGATCGATGAAGGTTACAATCTGACGACCTTCACAACAGCCGATGAAAGTTCTAATTCAACAGCCTTCATAATTAACATCGGGAGTTATAATGTGACGACTCTTATATTTTCAAGGAGCCAAGATGAAGGTTACAAGATGATGATCTTTGCAACACTCTAGCAAAAGAGATTACAAATTGACGGTCTCTTCAAATCAAAATGCAGATATCTCTCAAACCGTAAGGAATTTGGCAAAATGGACAGGAGCAAACCAAATCCCATGGGGTTGGTTTGGTTTGCTCCGTCTCATTGAGATAGTCAATTTTCATATATAATTCGTCTGATTCCGACTTACAGATTAAAAGTTATGACCTATTCTTCGCAGCAATTTATGTTCTGAAGTACGTCTGCAAGACTAGGACTTCGCCTGAACATTAGACTTAGCTTGAAGCTCACCAAGCCTGACCGAGGCTCACCTTTACATCCCAGATTCAAAATGCAGAGGTCATGCCAGTGTTTCAAGTTCAAAACGTAGTGTTCATCCCCAGCGTTCAAGTTCAAAATGTAGGGTTCATCCCCAGCGTTCCAGTTGAAAACGCAGAGGTCATTCCCGCGTTTCAAGTTCAAAACGTAGGGTTCATCCCTAGCATTCAAGTCTAGACGCACAGTTCTGTTTGTGTCAAAAGTTGTCTTTTCCATTGTTTTCAAACCTGTTACACCGTTTATCAATTACAAGTTCAAACTGAAAGAAGAGTTGGTCTTTTTATAAGATCTTCTTACAACGAAAAATAAAGATTACAACTTTATCAAATAAAACGCAGCAGTAGTTTATCTCCCGCTGCTTTGCATGGGATCTTTGCCTGTGCCGGGGACGCGTTAGTCCGTGGACCACCGCAGACCAAAGCCGATCGACAATATAATTACGCTCTTGTTTCACGAGGGAAACAATTACGGAAGCGACAATCACGACCAAGCGAGATTGTGGCTCTTCTCGAGATTAAAACCAAGTTTAATCCGGAGGAAAGAAGGGAAAAGAATCACAAACCTTTCGAAGGGGCTTTCTTTATGAAAGTGTTCGCCAAGCTCTGATGATTCTCCTCTAAAATTCGTGGTTGACTGGTCAATTTGACAGCACCTCGCCTTCTTAATCTCAAATCTCCGATCCCCTTGAAAGAAGACCTTAGGCTTCTATTTATAGGCTTTTTGAGATGTGTCTCCTAGTAGGAATTGATGTTTAAACGTTATCTGTGGTTTATAACTGTCTAAACGTGTTTATGGATAACCTCAGAGCAGTTGGAGAGGTTTTGGGACGAAAGAATCCTTAAAAATCATTGAAATCCGTGTTTGGGGAGGTTTTGTATCCAACAAGAGTCCTGGTGACTCGGAACTGTGCGAGTCAGCTTCTGGTGACTTTCGAGTGCTACTTACCACATATGCCCTGGAAGGGATTGGTTCTCCAGCTTTCAGGAGTTGGAAAGAGGGGATGCTGTTCTCATGGGTAATGATCACAGATGCCCTATTGGTGGTATTGGTACCGTTCGGATTCGGATGAGTGACGGGATGATCCGGGAGTTGGCTGATGTGAGGTTCGTTCCTCAACTGAGGAAGAACATCATTTCACTTGGGGTATTGGAGGCATCAGGCTATAGGGTGATCTTGGCGGATTCTCGCTTGAAGGTCACATCGGGGTCCATGATTGTGATGAAGGGAGTCAGACGGAGTAACTTGTATTATCTGCTTGGGAGCATGGTAGTTGATAGGGCGCTGACTACTTCTATGGCTAGACTGTGGCATTGTTTGGTGCTGGGATATATTGTTGGTTATACCGTGCACAGATTGTTGAGGAGTGCTATGACCTGCAGATTGAAGTCCTGTGAGCACATTGGTATGAGCGAGAAGACCGAGGTGGAGTTCAGCACTTCTATCCATCGATCGAGAGGTCTTATTGGAGGTGTTCAGTCAGGCATTTGGGGGCTTTCCGAGGAGGCATCATCGGGAGGTAATCGTTATTTTGTTTCCTATGTTGGGGATTGTACTAGGCATATTTGGGTTGCAACCAAGTCCCGTTGGTATAAAGCCCTAGTAGTCCGCAATAGTTGGAGGAGGTGTATGGGCAGAAAGGTTACCAGTCGTACTTGTTCTAGTAGGAGTCCTTTCTTGCATTGGTGCCGAGCTCATGGCATTTGGAGACACTTCAGAGTAGAGGAGACAGTGGGGCGACGTGATGAGATGGCGGATTTAGTGAGCCGTTCCTTTCTGGAGGAGGATCGGTATTGGTTGTCGAGCAGTGGATCTGGTATTCAGGCTTCGACAGGTTTGGGTCATCTTATGTGGTTGCCGACTGCTGCGTGTAGAGTTGTTAGATCTGGTAGAGCTGCTTTAGATTTTGGTCGGCGTCGGATATTTGGCTAACCAGCACTTGGTCACATCGCTGATGTGAGATTGGATCCGATTGCGCATTTAGGATTCAGAGGCT